>NC_052050.1:17807311-17887311 GCF_903992535.2 Arvicola amphibius | reverse complement strand
TGAGGGTGCACTTGTATTTGGGGCATAGATGTTCAGAATTGAGATTTCATCTTGATGGATTTTTCCTGTGATGAATATGAAATGACCTTCTTCATTTCTTTTGACTAATTTTAGTTTGGTCTATTTTGTTAGATAGTAGGATAGCTACACCAGCTTGTTTCTTAAGTCCGTTTGATTGAAAAAATTATTTCCCAACCCTTTACTCTGAGGTGATATCTGTATTTGAAGTTGAGGTATGTTTCTTGCATGTAGCAAAAGAATGAATTCTGTTTTCATATCTAGTCTGTTAGTCTGTGTCTTTTTATAGGTGAATTGAGTCCATTAATATTAAGGGATATTAATGACCATTGATTGCTATCTCTTGTTATTTTTGTTTTTTGTTATTGTTATTGTTGTTGTTGATGGTGGTGGTGGTGATGGTGGTGGTGGTGGTGGTGGTGTGTGTGTGTGTGTGTGTGTGTGTGTGTGTGTTTCTCTTCTTTGGGATTTGCTGGTGTGGGATTGTCTATTGTCTTTGTTTTTGTGGGTGTAGCTAATGTCTTTGGGTTAGAATTTTCTTTCTTGTACTTTTTGTAGGGCTGGATTTGTGGATAGGTATTGATTAAATATGATTTTGCCATTGAATATCTTGTTCTCTCTGTCAATGTTGATTTAAAGCTTGCTGGATATAGTAGTATGAGCTGGCATTCATGGTCTCTCAGTGTATGCATAATGCCTGGCCAGGACCTTCTAGCTTTCATTGTTTCCATTGAGAAGTCAGATATAATTCTGATAGGTCTGGCTTTATATGTTACTTGGCCATTTTTTCCTTTGCAGCTCATAATATTCTTTCTTTATTCTGTATGTTTAGTGTTTTGATTATTTTTATTTCTTTTATTAATTTTTTGGTTTTTTATTATTATTTTTATTAAAAATTTCCACCTCCCCCGCCTTCCATTTCCCTTCCCCTCCCCCAATTCCCCTCCCCCTCCCTCTACAGTCCGAAGAGCAGTAAGGGTTCCCTGCCCTGTGGGAAGTCCAAGGTCCTCCCCCCTCCACCCAGGTCTAGGAAGGTGAGCATCCAAACAGGCTAGGCCTCCCCAAAGCCAGTACATGCAGTAGGATCAAAACCCAGTGCCATTGTCCTTGGCTTCTCAGCAGCCCTCATTGTCCACCATGTTCAGGGAGTCCGGTTTTATCCCATGCTTTTTCAGTCCCAGTCCAGCTGGCCTTGGTGAGCTCCCATTAGATCATCCCACCCTCTCAGTGGGTGGGTGCACCCCTCGTGGTCCTGACTTCCTTGCTCATGTTCTCCCTCCTTCTGCTGCTCATTTGGACCTTGGGAGCTCAGTCCAGTGCTCTAATGTGGGGCTCTGTGTCTATCTCCATCCATCGCCAGATGAAGGTTCTGTGGTGATATGCAAGATATTCATCAGTATGGCTATAGGATTGGGCCATTTCAGGCTCCCTCTCCTCAGCTGCCCAAGGAACTAGCACCTGGACACCTGGGAACCCCTCTAGAGTCAAGTATCTTGCCAACCCTAAAATGGCTCCTTAATTAAGATATATACTTCCCTGCTCCCATATCCACCCTTCCTTTATCCCAACCATCCCATTCCCCCAAGCTCTCCCCATCATCCCCTTCACACTTTTCTCTCCCCATCTCCCCTTACTCCCATACCACCCCACCCCCAAGTTCCCATTTTTTTTTCATTTTTTTTGGTTTTTCGAGACAGGGTTTCTCTGCAGCTTTTTTAGAGCCTGTCCTGGAACTAGCTCTTGTAGACCAGGCTGGCCTTGAACTCACAGAGATTTTTGCCCAACAATCTGTCTACTTCCAATATCCAGGAGGATAACTATATGTTTTTCTTTGGGTTCACTTTCTTCTTTAGCTTTTCTAGGATCACGAATTATAGGCTCAGTGTCCTTTATTTATGGCTAGAAACCAATTATGAGTGAGTACATCCCATGTTCATCTTTTTGGGTCTGGGTTACCTCACTCAGGATAGTGTTTTCTATTTCCATCTATTTGCATGCAAAATTCAAGATGTCATTGTTTTTTTACCACTGAGTAGTACTCTAATATGTATATATTCCACAGTTTCTTCATCCATTCTTCCATTGAAGGGCATCTAGGTTGTTTCCAGGTTCTGGCTATTACAGATAATGCTGCTATGAACATAGTTGAACAAATGCATCTCTTGGGTATATTCCCAAGAGTAGTATTGCTGGGTCCTCGGGTAGGTTGATCCTGAATTTCCTGAGAAACCGCCACACTGCTTTCCAAAGTGGTTGCACAAGTTTGCATTCCTCTCCAGCAAAGGCTATCATTGGTGTTTTTGATTTTAGCCATTCTGACAGGTGTAAGATGGTATCTCAAAGCTGTTTTGATTTGCATTTCCGTGATCGCTAATGATATTTTTAAAAAAGAAAATAAACTATCTTTTTTCATTTTACCTAACCAATCCCAGTTCCCACTCCTTCCCTTCCTCCCATCCCCTCCACTTACTCTCCTACACTTCTCAGCACGTTGCTTTGGGGAAGGTCCAAGACCCTACCTACTATATCTAGGCTGAGCATGGTATCCATCCAAAAAGAATAGGTTCCTAAAAAGCCAGTACAAGCAGTAAAGATAAATCCTGGTGCCACTGCCAGTGGCCCCACAGTCATACAACTGTCACCCACTTTCAGAGGGACTAGTTTGGACCTATGCTATTTCCTTCCCTGTCTGGCTGGAGTTGGTGAGCTCCCATTAGCTCAGGTAAACTGTTTCAGTGGGTGTACCCATCATGGTCTTGACCTCTTTGCTCATATTCTCACTCCTCCCACTCTTCCACTGGACTTTGGGAACTCAGTCCAGTGCTCTGATGCAGGTCTCTGCCTCTGTTTCCACCAGTTGCTGGATGAAGATTCTGCAGTGATATTTAAGATACTCATCAGTCTGACTACAGGGCAAGGCCAGTTTGGGCACGCTCTCCTCTATTGCTTAGGGTCTTAGCTGGGGTCATCCTTGTGGATTCCTGGGAATTTCCCTAGTCCCAGGTTTCTTGCTAGCCCCATAATGACTCTCTTAATCAAAATATCTCTTTCCTTACTCTCATCTCTGTCCTTCCTCCATCTCGACTAACCTGTTCCCTCAAGTTCTCCTCTCCCCCTCTTCTCACCTCATCTTCCCCTTCTGCCCTTTCTACTCCCCCACCCCCATGCTCCCAATTTTGTCCAGAAATCTTGTCTATTTCCCCTTTCCAGGTGGATCTATGTATATTTTTCTTAGGGTTCACCTTGTTACTTTGCTTCTCTAGTGTCATGAACTATTGACTCAATATCCTTTGCTTTACAGCTGGTATCCACTTATAAGTGAATACATACAATGTTCATCTTCCTGGGTCTGGGTTACCACACTCAGGATGTTTTTTTTTTCTAGTTACATCTAGTTGCATACAAATTTCAAGATGTCATTGTTTTTTACTGCTGAGTAGTACTCTAATGTGTAAATGTGCCACATTTTCTTTATCCATTCTTCGGTTGAGGGACATCTAGGTTGTTTACAGGTTATGGCTATTAGAAGTAATGCTGCTATGAACATAGTTAAACAAATGCCCGTGTAGTATGATTGAACATCTTTTGGGTATATGCCCAAGAGTGGTATTGCTGAGTCCTGAGATAGGTTGATTCCCAATTTTCTGAGAAACCACCATACTGATTTCCAAAGTGGTTGTACAAGTTTGCACTCCCACCAGCAATGGATGTGTGTTCCCCTTACTCCACATCCTCTCCAGCATAAGCTATCCTAGGTGTTTTTTATCTTAGTTATTCTGACTAGTGTAAGATGTTATCTCAGAGTTGTTTTGATTTGCATTTCCCTTGCGGCTAAGGATGTTGAACATTTCCATAAGTGTCTTCCAGCCTCTTGAGATTCTTCTGTTGAGAATTCTGTTTTGTTCTGTACCCCATTTTTAAATTGGTTTATTTGGAATTTTGATGCCTAAATTCTTGAGTTCTTTATATATTTTGGAGATTAGTCCTCTGTCTTATGTGGGGTTGGTGAAGATCTTTTCCCATTCAGTAGACTGCCTTTTTGTCTTATTGACTGTGTCCTTTGCTTTATAGAAGCTTCTCAGTTTCAGGAGGTCCCATTTATTTATTGTTGTTCTCAGTGTCTGTGCTACTGGTGTTCTAGTTAGGAAGTGGTCTCCTGTGCCAGTGCATTGAAGGCTACTTCCCACTTTCTCTTCTATCATGTTTAGTGTGGTTGAATTTATATTGAGGTCTTTAATCCATTTGGACTTGAGTTTTGTGGGTGGGAATAAATATGGATATATTTTCATTCTTCTACATGTTGACATCCAATTATGCCAGCACCATTTGTTGAAGAGGCTTTCTTTTTTCCATTGTATAATTTTAGCTTCTTTGTCAAAAACCAGCTGCTCATAGGTGTGTGGATTCATTTCTGGGTCTTCAATTATATTCCATTGGTCAATCTGTCTGTTTTTATGACAATACCAGGCTGTTTTCATTACTGTAGCTCTATAATAGAGCTTGATGTCAGGTTTGGTGATGCCTCCAGAAGTTCCTTTATTGTACAGGATTGTTTGGGCTATCCTGGGTTTTCTGTTTTTCCATATGAAGTTGAGTATTATTCTTTCAAGGTCTGTGAAGAATTGTCTTGGGATTTTGATGGGGATTACATTGAATCTATAGATTGCTTTTGGAGTTACACCTGACTTCATTCATTTATTTATTTATGTATTTATGTATTTATTTATTTATTATGGATACAATATTCTGTTTGCATATATGCCTGCAGGCTAGAAGAGGACACCAGACCTCATTACAGATGGTTGTGAGCCACCATGTAGTTGCTGGGAATCAAACTTGGGTCCTTTGGAAGAACAGGCAATGCTCTTAACCACTGAGCCATCTCTCCAGCCGCTACACCTGACTTCTCAATGAAAGCCATGAAAGCCAGAAGGTCCTGGGCAGATGTGCTGCAGACACTAAGAGACCATGGATACAAACCCAGACTACTATACCCAGCAAAGCTTTCAATCACCATCAATGGAGAAAATAAGATATTACATAGCAAACCAGATTTAAACAATATCTATCTACAAACCCAGCCCTACAGAAAGTACTAGAAAGAAAATCCCAATCCAAGGAAGCTAAATGCATCCACAAAAACACAGGCAACAGATAACCTCACACCAACAAAACCCAAAGAAGGAAAACACACACACACTACCACAGAAAAATAACAGGAATTAACTATCACTGGTCATTAATATCTCTTAATATCAATGGAGTCAATTCACCTATAAAAAGACACAGGCTAAGAGAATGGATATGAAAGAAGGATCCAGCCTTATACAAGAAACACACCTCAACTTTAAAGACAGACATTACCTCAGTGTAAAGGGTTTGGACCTAAGAAACAAGTGGGTGTAGCTATCCAAATATCTAACAAAATAGACTTCAAACTAAAATCAATCAAAAGAGATGGAGGACACTTTATACTCATACTTCATCAAGATGAAGTCTCAATCCTGAACATCTATGCCCCAAATACAAGAGCATCCACATATGTAAAAGAAACATTACTAAAGCTTAAATCGCACATCAAACCCCACACACTAATAGTAGGAGACTTCAACACCCCACTCTACCCAATGGACACGTCAACCAGACAGAAACCTAACAAAGAAATAAGAGAACTAACAGATATCATTACTCAAATGGAATTAACAGGCATCTACAGAACATTACACCCAAATACAAAAGAACATACCTTCTCAGCACCTCATGTGGAACCTTCTCTAAAATTGACCGCATGCTCAGTAACAAAGCAAACCTCAACAGATACAAAAAAATTGGAGTAACCCCTTGTATCTTATTGGATCATCAGCAACACTAATTTCAGAAAGCCCACAGACACATAGAAATTAAACAGTGTTCTATTAAACCACACCCATGTCAAGGAAGAAATAAAGAAATTAAAGACTTCCTAGAATTCAACAAAAATGAAGGCACAATGTACCCAAACCTATGGGACACTGTGAAAGCAGTGCTAAGATGAAAGATCATAGCACTAAGTGCCTACATAAAGAAAATGGAGAAAGCTCACACTAGTGACTTAGCAGCACACCTGAAAACTCTAGTGTTTTGATTATTATGTGGGGAGGGGACTTTCTTTTTTGGTCTGGTCTATTTATTGATCTGTAAGCTTCTTTTATTTTTATAGGCATGTCCTTCTTTAGGTTGGAAAAGTTTTCTCCTATGATTTGGTTAAAGATATTTTCTATGCCTATGAGCTGGACTTCTTCAGTTCCTGTTTGTAGAAGGAATGGCGGGACACCTGGCTAGCTTTGCCCAAAATAATTACACGGAAACTGTATTCTTTTAAATACTGCCTGGCCCATAGTTTCAGCCTCTTACTCACATCTTGATTAACCCATATTTAGTAATTTATTTAGCACCACGAGGGGTGCCTTACCAGGAGACATCTTAACCTGCGTCCATCTTGGAGAAGAGAAGCATGGAGACTCACTATGGCGACTGCCTGAAGCGGCTCCCCAACTCTTTCCCAAAATTCTGTTCTGTCTACTCCACCTACCTAATTTTCTGTTCTCTTAAAGGGCCAAGGCAGTTTTCTTTATTAATTAACCAATGAAAGTAACATAGACAGATAACTCTCCTCCATCGCCTGTTATTCTTAGGTTTGGTCTTTTCACGGTGTCCTAGATTTCCTGAATATTTTGTCTTAAGAATTTTGTGGCTTTAACATTTTCTTTGACTGGTGAAGCTATTTCCTCTGTCACATCTTCAACACCTGAGATTCTCCCTTCCATCTCTTGTATTGTTGTTTATGCTTGCATCTGTAGTTCCTGATCGTTTACCCAGATTTTCCATTTACAGATTTCCCTCGGTTTGTGTTTTTGCTTTTACATTGCCTCTATTTCAGCTTTTAAGTCTTGAACCATTTCTTTCACCTGTTTGATTGCTTTTTCTTGGTTTTTTTTTAAAGGGATTTGTTATTTCTTCCAATTTTTAGTTGTCTTTTTCTCCTTTTCTTTAAGGGAATTTTTCATTTCTTCTTTAAGGGCTTCAATCATCTTCATAAAGTTATTTTTAAGGTTGTTTTCTTCTGTTTCATCTTCATTGGGATGTTCAGGTCTTGCTGTTGTAGAACCACTAGTTTCTGGTGGTGCTGTATTGCTCTTTATGTTGTTGAGGGTATTCTTACCCTGTTGTCTACCCACCTCTTCCTCCAATCAGGACAGGTGGAGCCTTGTTTCAGGGGGCTCCCTTTTCTCCAATTGGTGTAGTTGGGGGCTGTGATTCCCTTGATGGCTCTTTCATGTGTAGGCAGAGCAGAGCCTTTGGTTATCGTTCCTCCAGGTACCTTTGAACCCAAGGCTCAGATGGTCATTCCTCCAGGTGCAGGAGGAGCTAAAGCTGAGGCTCTAATGGTCAGATAATTTTTGGAGGCCACTGCTATAGTTGCAGCCCGCTGTGCTGCTCACACTTTCCCCAGCTTCCTGGCCTGGCCCACCCGCCACCATGCTGCTTCTCATGTCAGTCATAATATTTTAACCAAGTTTGAATTTGTGATGATTAATCCTTGTCAGCTTGACTAGATTTAGGATCACCATGGAAACACAGCACTGGGTGTGTCTGGGAGGGTATTTCCAGAAAGGTTTAACTGAGGAAGGAAGACCTACTTGAAAGTGGGTGGCATTATCCCTTGGACTGGGGTTCTGGACCAATCAAAAAGAATAAAGTGAGCTAGCTGAGCATGAACATTCGTCTCTTTCTGCTTCTTCACTGCAGATGCCATGTGACCAACTGTCTCACACCCCTGCTGCCATTGCAACCATGATGGACTGGACCCTCAAACTGTGAGCCAAAAAAATAAAACACAAAACCCTTGGTTTTCCAGGTATCTGGGCACAACAGCAAGACAGCATCTAATATGGGGCTCTTCTAGACGAGTCACTGATTTGACTTCTTCCCTCCTTGGGAGATGTAGAAGTCAGGACCCTGATGAATAGTCAGATCGTTTGTAGATGCATTGAGGCTCAGGGTAGAATAAGTGGCCCATGATAACATTTCAGTTTAGACCACTGATAGTAGCTCTGTGCAGGACAGTCCCCCAACCGTCCCTTTTCTGCCCTTTGCCGTGTCATAAAGCAAATTATATTCCATATCTGCTCCTGCCAAACCAATCAGATCCTATCCAGAGAAGCTTTCTTGTGTGCGTGTGTGTCTGTGTGTGTGTGCTTGTGTGTCTGTGTGCATGTGTGTGTGCGTGTGTGTCTGTGTGTGTGTGTGTACCCACATGCCATGGCACAGGTGTATAGGTCAAGACGACTTCCAGGAACCAGTTTTGTCCTTCTACCATGTAGGTTCCTGGGGTTGAACTCAGGTCAACAGGCTTGGAAGCAAGTACTCTTGCCTACTGAGCCATTTTGCTGGACCTCTTCTACTTTTTTTATTATTAGCTTTTTAAAAAATTAACTCTCATTCATTCTCTCCAAATCATTGGCACCTGTTACCATAGCTTTATCTCGGTACCATTTTCTCCATTTCAGTGCCAGCTCCTCGGCCCCACTGGCTATCTATATCTGAATCAATAAACCTTTAAGAATAGTCGTCTGGGTGTTGATACTGTTTCTAACCAGTGAGCATAGACTTAGGTAAATGTTTTATCCCCCACTGTAATATTTGTGGTTGTCTCTCCTTCACCAACCTAATTATGAATCCTTAAAGAGCAACAGATATGTTTGTCTTCTTCCTTCTCGTGCCTAGAACATTCTTAAAGTGGTAGGTACTCCAATGTAAGTGGAATTAATAACTAAATAAACACATTCTTTGCTCAGAGTACACTTTAATAAATTTTTAAAAAAATTGTGTTTATTTGACATCTGGGTTTGCAAATGATAGGAACAAAGGTACTGGGCCTGGATAAACACTAGCAGGAGCTGGGACTCTGGTCAGTTTTAGTTGTGAGTGGGAAGAGAAAAAAATAACATGAGGTGAAGGCAAGAAGGTGAAGTTGTGAAGAACCTCCAAGTAGTCCAGGGGTCCCGGAGTGACTCTCCAGTGGCTCTGCACCCCGGTTCATCACAGATGGCATCCCGTAAGCCAGTGTGAGAGTGGCCGGCCTGAACAGTGCAATCTCCATTTTACCCTGTGGAGTAAAAAGATAAGGTTTTTTGCTTTCTGTGAAATCGCTGCTTCTCCACACACCTACCCTAGTATTGCAGAGTCTTCCCTGCAGAGCAACACTCAGAGGCCCCTTCATTCCTAACTTGGCTTCCTTTCTGATTCTTCTTTGAGGTCCCCTCACCCTGGGGCTTGCCCTCTTTCCTCATTTGTAAGCATCCACATTTTTTTTTTTTGATTTTTCAAGACAGGATTTTTCTGTTTAACCCTTACTGTCCTGGAACTCACTCTGTAGACCAGGCTGGCTTGAAACTCAGAGATCCGCCTGCCTCTATCTCCCGAGTGTTGGGATTAAAGGCGTGCGCCACCAGCACCCGGCAGCATCCACATTTTAAATTCCTCATTTCCCTTTTGGAGGTGGGTGTTACTATTCCATAAGATTTAGAATTAATTAGAAAAAAATTCCAGTTTCAATCTTTGAGCCTCCCCTTCAAATAGGATCAGCCCCAATAATCATTAATTTTCCTTCCTGGATCTTGTTTTGAGCATGCAGCATTCATAATTCTTCATTCTTATCAATCCCTGGATATGGTAATGTTTATATTAGTTCTATGTCCAGTATGAAGCACTGAAAAGATCAAGTGGTCCCTGATGCAGCCAGCTTTGAGGAGCTGAGAACTTTGAAGTTATCTGTCATCTAAAGGGCCCCCTTTTAACCTAGAAATACCATTTATTATGAGAGGGTCCCTGCAGGAGACACAACTTTGTATTTTGTATTACAACTTTGCTATGCTTTCAGCTGACTGGATCAATGAGAAAACACTGGTTCATACTGAACCCAGAACTTTGACTAGGACTAACCGGTCCCCTTAGGACTTTAAGTTACAGACTTGGGATGCTGTATTGTGTCTTGTGGGTTGGAGAGCAGAGGATGCTGGTCTGCAGAGACTGGTAACTTGCATGTGCAATGGAAGCACATGGGACACCTCTGCCTGTCTTCCAGTCTCTCCTGAGGTTCCAACCTTTTCCTGAGGTCCTGCTTGGTCCCTTGAATGGGCGCAATAAGAGACCATCTCACAAAGTGAACTTCAGGGCTGGGGAATGGTTCACAAGCATAAACACCAGAGTTGGATTTCCCCCCAAAACCCACATAAGTGCCAGGTAGGTTCATCTGCCTCTGTGAATGAGGTGAAGAGAGATTCAGAAAGACTCCTGCCATCAACATCAGACTGCCACACGCATGTATGCAGAAGTGCATACCACACATAAACAAACTAAAAATAAGTAACAAAGTATCTAAATATAGGAGCAAGTAAGTTTCCCTCTGCTAACTCAAGTTGCTTTGTCTTATTACCATCAAAAGTTACTACAGGGTCGTGGTGGCAACACTCGCCTTTAATCCCAGATCTTGGGAGGCAGAGGCAGGTGAATCTCTGTGAATTTAAGGCTATCCTGGTCTACAAAGTGAGTCCCAGGGCAGCCAGAGCTGTTTCACAGAGAAACCCTGTCTTGAAAAACAAAAATGAAAAAGGGTTATTAATTCACTATCAGAGTAAGAACCAAACTCAGAAGTTATGACAACGAGCACTAACATCGTCCACTACCCCATCTTTTTTCTTTTTAAATTTTTTGAGGTTTTTTTTTTTTTTGTATTTGAGAGTGTTTGCCTGGGTGTATGTCTGTGTACCACGTGCATGCAATGCCAGTGGAGGCCAGAAGAGGGTGTTGGTTCCCCTAGGACTGGAGTTGCTGATGCCTGTTATCTATCCTGTGGGTGCTAGGAATTGAACCAGAGTCCTCTCTCTGAAAGAGCAGCCAGTGATATTAAGCAAGAAATCTCTCTAGCCCCATATTTTTCTAAACTTCTGTAAGGGATTGACCCAAGTCCCTGTTCACTGTCCCTTGCTCTGTCATATGCTCCTCCTTGAGGCTGTGCCCACCAACTCAGTCTCACCCAGCCTCCTTACCAGTTTTTCATCCCTCCTGCTCCAGACACAATCTTCTTGGCACAGTGGATGGATGAAAGGAGGTTGGGATCTAATAGTTCTGAAGAGAAAGAGGCAGTCACCTGTGATGTGTACGAAGACTAATCCCAAAGACCAGACAGACACTGTCTCTGCCAGGCCTTGTTAACCTAGGGCCTGAGCACTTCTGGATTAGGCAAGGCCACCATCCTAGGGACACATTTAGATACCGCTACAGTGGCTGCCAGAGATGGGCAGTGGGGCCAGGAGGAGATTCAAGCCTGTCCATAGCTATTTCTCTTGATGGGTTAGGTAAAGGCTCACCCACAGTTTTCAGGATTTCTGGAAGAAAGGGTTGTGAAAACAGATCACACAGAGATGAAGACAAAGTCCCTCTTATAAGGGGGTGGTCTGTAGGTGAGAAGCCCAGGGATGCTAGGGTAGGAAGGAGTCACTGGCCCTGTCAAGCCTCTTGGATTAGCTTTGAGGCAGGAGATTTGTACCTGACCTTTGATTGGCCATTAGTCTGGCCACAAGTGAATGGTTATACCTGAGTATTCCAGGCCACAAAGCAAATTAATTTCAAGACTGCCTCCCTCCCTCCCTCCCTCCTTCCCTCCTTCCCTTTCTTTCTCTCTCATTTCCCACTTCAGACAGCATCTCAGTGTATGGCCCCAGGTCAGCCTTGGATTTCTGGTCTCCAATAATCCTCCTGCCCTAGCCTTCCAATCAGGTGGTACTAGTGACAACATACTTGGCTCAGTTCTCTGAGCCTGAATTTGCTCATCTAGAAAACATGCACAGATCATAAACAGTTTCTACTATATGGAAGGGTAGATAAAAAATGAGCTATGCATATGACATGCTCAGTATATAACATGTTGAAAATCAGTGTGGCTGCAATGCCATTCCCATCCATTAAGAGTCTTTCTGGATCCTCCTCAGGGGACCCTCCAGACCTCATGCAAGGATGGGGCATTAAGACTGTGGGGCTTTTCCTGTGCTCAATCAAGGGATTCCTTGCTCTTTAAACCATGCCTGCAAAGACATGCCTGTAAGTAGAACCTGGTCTCCTCTCTCGCCTCTCCCACCCTAGGGCTCCCAGCCAGACCTTGACAGTTCAAGCGGCAGAAGTTCTCTGAGTGACTCTGGTAGTCATTACACCAGTAATGGCTATTGATCTGGAAGATGCCATAGTCGAAGCTGCCATCTGCATTCTCATTCACTTTTGATATGTTGAAGTTGCTTTCCACAAAAGCCAAGCACAGCCCTTAGAAAAGAGAGAAGAGGCTCAGGCTTTAGGAAGGCTACAAACTGAGTGGGAAGAAGTTTACTGAAAAAAAAAAAAAAAGCGGGGAGAGGCAAGGAATCGGGAGACAGAACAAGGCCCAAGAGCTAGATAGTCCTGAAGAGCTAGAAATACCCACGGGCATCACCCGTCCTTCACTCCATTTCTCTGCCCCCTTGTGTAGCTCCCCCATCGTCCCACCCTCTTATGTTTTCTGCACTTGTTGAGTACCTACTGTATGCCAGGAACCAGGCCCAGCCCAATAGACTGGTGTTGACTTCAAGGGGCCTAGTACAGATAAAACAAAAGCGTAGGCTTAAGACACACACACAGCAGGGTATGTGGAGAAAGTGCCGTAAGGCAAGTGTGCACAAATTTCAGGTGGAAAGGAGAGATCCCTTCCCTGCAGGACCACGGACGAAGCCTTGGCATTGGCCGTTCCTTTGGCCTGGAATGCCTTTCCTCTAAACATTTGCTCATTTCATTCAACACTACCAAGTGTCACTTCCCCGGAGTCCTCTAACTTCCTCATTTCAACACTTACCTTTGTGTATTTATTTATTTTTAATGTTTTTTTTTCTCTCTCTGTGTGTGTGTGTGTGTGTGTCTGTGTCTGTGTCTGTGTGTGGGGCGGGGAGGGAGAGGGAGAAAGAGACAGACAGACTGAAAGGCCAAGACAGAGAGACAGAGAGAGAATGAGAATGCATATTGAACTCAGAAGACAACGTTTGAGAGTCGGTTCTCCGCTTGGCCCCGTTGGGGCAGGGCCCTTCTTGTCTCTGCAGTGCACTGTGCACTCGCCGGCCTCTGAGCTTTAGGCTGCTCTCCCCTCCTCTGCCGCCCATTTCACCATGGAGCTGGGATTATAGGTGACGTTAGGGTGCCCATAGAGGCCAGAGGTATCAGGTCCCCTGGAGATGGAGTTGCACGTGGTTGTGAGCTGTTTGATATGAGTGCTGGACTCAAACCCAGGTCTTCTGGAGGAGCCGAACATGCTCTTAACTACTGAGCCATTTCTCCAGCTCCCACTTTAAACCAGAAATGTCAGTTTTAGGGATCAAACTGAAGTTGTCAGGCTTAGAAGGCAAGTGCTTTTGCCTGCTGAGCCATTTGCTGACCCCTTATGCCTTTTTTGTCTGTTTGTCTGAGACAAGAACATGCTGTCTAGCTCTGGTTGGCCTCATAACAATCCTCTTGCTTTCGACTCTGAGAATCATAGACTTAATGCATTTTGACCCCAGCCAATACTTTCTGTCCGTGTGTGTGCTTATCGCTGCTCTTGCCTTCCTAGAATGCAATCACTGTGAGGGAAAGAATTCCGTTTACACCTAACACAGTGGTGCATAGTAAGCGCTCAGTTAGTAGTTGTTGATTTAAATGTGGCTTGTTGGGAAAGGCTCTGTGATGGGGGAAGATTGTCCTTTGAGCTTGCCTTTGAAAGACAAATGTCAAAGGAAGGAAGGTGGGTAAGAAAACTAGAGGAAGGGTGGAGAGATGAGACCGTGGCACTCACAGTCAGGCAGGGAGTAGCCCTCGAACCCATCCACGTCCTCCTGATGCAGTATCTTGGCCAAGACACAGCGATTGATGATGTCTCCGCCATTCACCACCAGGAGGCAGCTTGCCATGCACACAAGCAGCACCTTCATGGTCCTCCAGAGGAGCAAGGTGCCTGCCAGTCTCTGAGAGCCAGGGATCTGGAGAGAGAAACCACATTCCTCTGCTCACTTGATGCTCAATGCCTGATCAGTTCCAGTGCCTGTCTCCCCACCCCAACTTCACTTTACAGCCCGAACCTAGCCTGGAACTCAGCATACAACCAGGCTGGCATCAGCAATCCTCCTGCCTCTGATTCCAGAGCCTTGGTGTCACAGGCAAGAGCTACCACACTCAGCTCATTTTTTATTCATATCATATTTTTGGTCACAGAAAATTGAAATGCAAAAGGAGAGAGAGAGTAATCTCATGGTCCTCCATATACCCATTGCCCAGATTCAACAGCTCAAATTCAAGACCACTCTGGCTTCATCTGGCCTCCCAGTGGGTATTTAGGCACAGGCAGCATTTGGGTACCAGGATGGGGGAGGGGCGGTGAGTGTTGGAGGAGAGCCGCTTGTTGGTTCCCAGACACCTGGCTAGCTTAGACCCAAAATAATCACACAGAAACTGTATTAATTAAATCACTGCTTGGCCCATTAGTTCTAGCTTCTTATTGGCTAACTCTTATATTAATTTAACCCATTTCTATTAACCTGTATATCACCATGTGGCTGTGGCTTACCAGCTAAAGTTTCAGTATGTCCGACTCTGGCAGTGGCTCCATGGCATCTCTCTGACTCCACCCTTCTTTTCCCAGCATTCAGTCCATCCTCCCTGCCTAGCTCTGCTTCATCTCACCCTGCCCTGCCATAGGCTCAAAGCAGTCCTTTATTCATTAACCAACAAAAGCAACACATAGACAGAACGACCTCCCACACCAGGTGAGGTTGGCAAAGGCGAGTAGAGCAAATTATGTTTCACCAGCATTTGTGGTGTGTGTTTGAGCATGTGCCTTAGAGGAAGGGCTGGAACACTGAGATGCCAATCGCCCCCAGCCCATACTGGCAGACATATGAAACAAGATCTTCACCACTGCAAACCATGCCTTGCACAGTTCCTGGTGGGCTACTTGTAGGTTATATTGGTTTGTTTCTGTTCAAGGTGCTTATCAGAAAGCAAGTGAAAGTGATCTTGTTATAGAAATAACCTGCACTTTAATGTTGTGTGTGTGTGTGTTTGTGTGTGTTTGAAGATCAAGTACTCTAAATTCCCACCCACTGCCAGCCATCAAAGGCTGGGCTCCTGTGTGACTTGAACAACATACTTACCTCTCCGGACCCCATGTGTGAAATTAAGATTTATTTATTAATAACTATCCAATAAGAATGATGTAATGATTCAGAAAAAAATAAACACCCGAGACTTGTTCCTTACAAAGTAGAACCAGGACTCCTAGGAATGTGGCAAATTTCTGGGCTACAATAGGAACATGGTGTAGGCATAATGATTGGTTTGAACAAGAATTACCATGGGTACCCATCAAGACAGAGGTGGTGGAAGCTGGAGAAAGGTCAGAGCTTGTATACATGGTCTTGATCCTTCCCATATTGCTTAGCACAACCCAGACAGTGTTTTGACCTTGCAACTAAAATTAACATTGTCAGCGAGGGGCAAAGGACTCTCTGTACCTCTAGATACCTAAACTCTTATGAGGTGTTCTGGCCAAGGATGGGAAGCCTGGGTCTAATAATGAAAAAATAAAGAAGGGAATATCTGTAAAATAACTGGGTTCTCTCCTTCAAAATTCTCATCCCATGAGAGCACACGGGGGCTGGTCCAATCATAGGATGCATGTCTTTTTCCTTTAAACCAGGTGTGTGATGCTGAGAGCAAAGGCCAGCATCTGCAGGGCAAGATGACTTCTCTGGTGGCCTGATTTGCTTCCTGGTCTCTTGTTCTGTCTTTGTTACACGGCATGCACTCAGGACATCCTTTGGTGGTTCTCACCAACCCACTCTATTGTTGCAAACAGAACAAATGGCCCTGTTGAATGAGGATTTCAGGTAAATAGCAGATCTCTGTGTAACTGACAGATGTGCCATGCAGCCCTCCCCATGCTGACTCAGAATGGCCCTCACAGGTCTCTCAAAGCTGGAAGGTCTGCCTTGGTCCATTAAATCCCCTCAGGGATTTCCCTCAGGGTGGCAGCCTACCTACCTCTCTGACCCCAGCTTCCAGCCAGCCCAGGGCCTTTTGGGAAGATCTACAGGACAAGGTGGCTTGTGACAGGTGCCTCCTCTTCCTCACCAAGCACTTTCCAGCCCCATCATCCGGCTCTTGGTTCTCTTTCCTCTCAAGAAGGCACGTGTCCTCGCCCCCCCCCCCCCCCCCCGGCTTCTGGAACCCTGGTTCTGTGATGTCATCACTCCCGTAAATATGCTCGTCTGGACTGTGAAAGCTGTCCAAGCTTTAGGTAGAACTGGCAGACGGGTCTGGAAGGCAAGGTGTTTCATGTAAGACAGAGCTGCCACCTCCCTTCCTTTCTGGGAACAGGGCCACCTTGACTTTTTAGGAGAAACTTCAGTCACAGGCTCCTGTCCCTGGCTGCAGAGGTGTGTGTCCATGTTTGTGTTCTGAACCAGAACTCCTCAGAGCTTTGAAATTTTGCACAGGACCCAGAGTCTGCATTTTAAATTTCTGTGGGCACAGGCCCTATGAGGCACTAAGCCTTTGTGAAAAGTCTGGAGTCTAGGCCAGGATCCAGTCCCAGAGGAACCCTTCAGGGACCCACATACACCCCTTCTTCTGCTGTCTGGGGCTCAGTGAGTGTCCTTTCTTACATAAACAGATTTGAGTTGTGTTTCTGTTGTGTGTTCACACAGAAGACCTACCTGTTATAGCATGGAAATACTTCAAAGGGGCACTGAGAAATATTTAGAAGTTACTATTACTAAGATATGTCTTGTGGAAAGGGATTGTAGGTCAAGCATGATTGAGAAACACAGCATAATTTAGAAGTCCAGAAACAATGCCCACCGTCTTGAAGCTGATACTCGCCGGGCTAGCCAGCAGCCACTAGAGGGCAGAAGCACACCATGTCCAAGGTTTCCGAGTTTCTGTTTCCAAGAGTGCCTTCCCTTAGATGCCCTAGCTAGCCTTCCCCAGTTGACCACAGCTGTTTCCTTTATACTTGGCACAGCTTGGATTTCAGCTTTGGTCTCTTTGGTTCTGATTCTACCTTGTTGGCCCATCAGCACCAGGAGACTTCCGTGTATTCCTAGATCTTTGTAAAAGAGGGTCCTGACTCAAGCAAGGGGCAGTCACAGCATTTGGTTTGTAGAGCTGGCAATGGCACCAGGGAGCTGTGATTCTCAGGGTGTCTTTAGAGAAATCTCCCATTCACTTTGCCTGGAGCCCCATGAGTAGGAATCGAAGTGATTTATGGGGCCAGTTGCTGCAGCATCACAAGCTTAGCTAGTCTGGTTAGCACTCAGTAAAGAGCGGGACATGAGGATGGATGGCTCAGTAGAGAAGGAAAAGAGCAGAGTTAATGCGGACGGGGAGGCGATAGTGGAATGCCTGCGGGGTGAAGCAGAAGAGCCTTCCTAGGACAATAACTGTTTGACCCCAATGAGCCCTGATAGCAGGGCTACAATGCTGGGCACCGCCAGCAGGGATTCATTTATCTTCAGAGCACTCTAAGAATCAGCTCCAGAGAAATTAAGCATCATGTCCAAAGCCTCAGCGCTGGTAGGAGGCAACCTAAAGTTGAAGTTGGATTTGATACGAACATGTGGGCTTAGCCTCAGATTTGTGGTCCTTTTCCTGCCTTAGCCTCCCAAGTGCTGAAGGGCTTACCATTGAGCTCTTCGCTTTGCTATTTGAAGTAGCCACATCACATGTTGCAATCTGTGAGGTGGCCTAAGAAGTTTCCAGTTTTGTTTTGTTTTCGTTTTCTGTTAATTGATACTTGAGTCTTGTTAAGTCTAGTTGTCTCCCCAAGGGTATTTTCCTAGTTTATTTCTGTTGCTGTGGCTAAAATACCCAGCGGTGGCACACACCTTTAATCCCAGGACTCAAACAGAGCTCTGTGAGTTCAAGGCTACCCTGGGCTACACAAGATCAATCCAGAAACATATCCAGGTGGTGGTGGTTCGCACCTTTAATCCCAGTGTTTGGGAGTCATTCACCTTTAATCCCAGTGTCGTGTCTACGAGGGTCACACAAAGATGGGGACAGACCACTGAAGTTTAGTAAACCAGAAGCAAACTTTATTACAGGAAAAAAAATTTAAAAATTAAAAGAAAAATCTCCATGGCGCACAAAAAACTTATCAGCTAGCTGAGACCACAGCCAGAGATGGACTTGTAAGGCTGTGGCAAAGGACCGTTTCTGAACTCCCCCTTTTTATAGCAAGAAGCAACGAGCATTAGACATGAACAATCTTGAGGTAAAACTCAGATACAAATTGCCTTTTTTTTTTTTTACAATTTCCATTTACAGAGGGTGTTTTGTTTTGTTTTGTTTTGTTTTCTAAACTGATGTTTGTATTTAGTCCATTGTTTTTCCCTGGTGCTCCCTGACAGTGTTTACCAAAACTCTGCACTTCCCCTGATACTGCCAGTTTCGCATAGCAGGGAAGGGTGGGGAAACGCACAACCAGGAAGTCAGGTACATCCCATCAGCTAAACGTTAACTCATCTCACATCAATTGCTGGTCATGAGTGGTGGGGTGGAGGGTTATCTAAAAGCTGACCCTCAGTTTGCAGAGGGCCACTTCAGTCTTGCAGACTGAGCTATCGGTTGTAAAGCAAAGTAACCCGCTGTTAATAGTTCATCCCTAAGCTGCCGAGAAAGCTGCCGACAGCCTGCTCTCCTTCTCCTAGGCTTACAACTTTGTATTTCTTTATTTCTACATTCTTATTTCTGGAATCTACATTTCTGTATTCTTATTCTTGGACCCTTCACCCAGCACTAACTAGGGAGCTGGAGACAAGAGCGCTATGACCGGACAGAGAGAGGAATATAAAGGGGAAGAGACAGGAACTCGGTGGAGTGTGGAGTCTGAGGATTCATGGAGATGATCTTGCCTCTTCAGTCTGAAGATCTGGTAGAGGTAAAGGTCTTTCTAGTGATTGGGTGCCTTGCTTTCCTGATCTTCAGGTTGAACCTCAATATCTGTCTCTGGGTTTCTATTACTCATGCAACACACCCCTACAATAAACAATTTAGGAGAGAAAGAACTTGTTTTAGCTTTCAATTCCAGGTGATAGTCCATTGCTCCTGGGAAGTCAAGGTGAAAAGAGCTTGAAACAGCTGGTCACATTACATTCCCAATGAATAGTGGAGTGAAATGGATACATGCATTCTGCCTGATTGCCTTCTTGTGATCAGTTTGGTTTCTCCACTCTTAAAAGGTTCAGGATCTCTTGCCTAGGGAATGGCACTGCCCACACTGGGCACGCTCTTCCCATATCAGTTGACTTGGTTAAGACAATCTCTACACACATGCCCACAGGGCAATCCAAAGCAGACAGTCTCTTGTTTAGACTCCCTTTTCAGACGGCTCTAGGTTATGCTAGCTGTTACAGCTAACCATCACAAGCACATAATGTCTTCCTTAGCGACATTGGCATGGTTGCAGTTCAATGCCACTTCAGACAGTACATGCTCTTAACAGCTGAGCCATCTCTCCAACCCAGTTCCCTCTTTTTTTTTTTTAAAGATTTATTTATTTATTAAGTATACAGTGGTCTGCCTGGCCTGCAGGTCAGAAGAGGGCACCAGATCCCATTACAGATGGTTGTGAGCCACCATGTAGTTGCTGGGAATTGAACTCAGGACCTTTGGAAGAGCAGGCAGTGCTCTAAACCACTGAGCCATTTCTCCAGCCCAGATCCCTCTTTTAAATTCTTACGAAGCAGGAGGTAGCAGCAATTTAAAATAAATAAATAAAAAAGACCCACATGGTACTATTTTAGCCCTTGCTGACCATGGCTCTCTGTTGGAACTTTGGTTCTGTTATCATGGCACAAAGTCAACCACAGAGAATGTGTCTGTGACTCAGTCTGTTGCAGTAAACTTACTTTGTACAAACAGGTGGTGGCTAGATGTAGGCCATCAGCTAGTCACTGATCTGTCTTATAAACAGCAAGTGTGGGTGTCTCCTTTGAAACCAACCCTTGTATAGTGTTAAACAATCATTTTCTCATGATAGTAGTCTTAATGTTATTTTCAGAAGCAAGGTCCTTTTTCAAATGAAACATTATAAAATTCATCTAGCCAAGGGCTGGAGAGACGGCTCAGCAGTGAAGAGCACTGGCGGCTCTTGCAGAGGACCCAGATTCACTTCTCAGCATCCACACTGCCACTAACAATGAGCTGTAACTCCAGTTCCAAAGGGTTTGTCGCCCACTTCTGGCCTCCATGGGTACTGCATGCAAAGGACCTGGCTCTGCAGTTAAGATCCTGTAGTGAGTGTACCAAGACAGCCAGTCCCAGAAATAAACTTTTCTCAAACTGCCCCTCGCTTTGTCAGTCGTCATTGACCAGAAGAAGCCGTATGGCTGGTTTGTGGAATATGTGAGTTCCTGGTTCGTCTGTGTTATCTAACAGTTGATCACAGGTCACAGGCGGATGAATCCTCGTGCCTACACAGTTTGGGTGGAAGAGATAATAGGATTGACCCAGGCACTATCACAAGTCCTTTGTTTCTGAAAGAGAAAGAATGTGTCAGGGGTAGCTCCTACTGTAACTGGTTACAGTGGAGAAGAGAAAGTCCTCAAAACAGTGGGTGGTGTTTCAGGCAGACAGAGCAAGTATTACCCATTTTCCCCAGGCCAGGCTTCCCTAACAAGATTGAATACAATTGTGCTTAGCCAGAGCTAGCCCCTGTGCCTATGCCCCAAGTACTTGTTTAATGTCCAGAGTTCAAAGGCACTTTCCCTGAACAACTGAATGTGAAATCACATCCTGCTTTCATAGGCCCTGATGCAAGTGATAAGAGGCACTATATGCCTGGTCCTTCTTTGGGCCAGTATCTGATTGCCATCCTACTACCTTAGAGACTCAGTGCTGAGCCCTTAGATATGCTCATGAAGCCTGGGAATGGCTTTCTATGCCTAAGACAGAGTTGGCATTGCTAAGCCACCTGAGAGGCCAATTGAAGCTTTCTGTGTTCCATATGCTTGTGGCAGTGCCCTCTCCTCTGGGTGCCCAGCTCGCATTGTCTGCCCCTAGCTATCATTTTTAACCAGCTTGTCCTTACCAAGTTTCTCTGTCCTCTTCTCTGACCTGGGATCCATTGTTTTGAGAAGGGGTACCATATGTCCCAAGTGGGTCTCAAATTTGTCAGTTAACAGAGAGAGAGAGAGAGAGAGAGAGAGAGAGAGAGAGAGAGAGAGAGAGAGAGAGAGAGAGGATGACCTTGAATTTCTGATCCGACTGCCTCTGTTTCCCCAGGGCTTACAGGTCTGCAACACCTTGCACGGTTTATACTGTGCTGGAGGTCAAGCCCAGGGCCTTATGCAAGTGTTCTACCAGCTGAGCTACATCCCCAGCCCTTCCTTTTGTTTTTGTGAGACAAGGCCTCACACTGTAGCCCAGGCTTTACTGGAACATATGGGAGTTCACCTGCCTGAGTCTGTTACCCTACCCCTCTGCATGCTGGTACTATAAATGTGAGCCACCATGCCTAGTCTAAAGGTCCCTTAAAGATAAAGTTGCATTGTCTCCTAGGACTGCCACACCAGGAACAAAGTCATCAACACATGAACCCTTGGGGGACATTCCAACCCTATTCAAACTTCAGCAACCATAAAGCAGCCCTGATTTTCCCTCCAGATGTCTGCACTGGCAAATATCCCCCAAGGGTCCATGCTAACAGGGAACCACAGGCTCCTCAAGCCCTGTCATTAAGGGCTGGCATCTAGCTCCATTCCCTGTTGTACTGGCTGGTGGGGAGGCTGATGCACAAATGGGCAGCCCAGAAGGAGCCTTCTCCCGCTTTTCCTTCCTCCAGGCTTGTTCTTTCTGCTTGGGAAACCAGATGCTTTGCGGTTTAATTACATGCTGCAGTTGGAAGTACAGAATGTCAGTGCTGAAAAGGAAGGCCCTCGTTATAGATAATAGCTACCAGCATTTATTGAGCGCTCCCTCTGTGCCAGGTGCTGTGCCAGGCCTGTTTCCAGGCACGGTCTTATTTAACTTTGCAGCCTCATCTATGATCTGCATAAAGAAACGGAGCCTTAAGAGGAGCTGCAGAGAATTTCCCAAAGTGTTCTAGGTGGTGCTTCATAACACAAGATATTGATTGATAATTCGGGGAGGGAGGTTTCATTAACAAGTGCTACATCCCAAATCCCCCGCAGGAAACTCCCAAAGCATAGCACGAACTTAAGGTCCAGACAAGTCTTACAGCAAAGAAACCTGTTCGGGTGGGTCAGTGTCTCAGTTGCAGACGTTACAGAGCCGCTGCTCCAGAGAGGACAGTTTGAGAGCTGCAGATAGTGACCAACCTCCTCTACAGTTGGGGTAATGAAGCTCAGGCACTTTGGGGACAGACCAGACAAAGGCCTTGGGCTTCATGCTTCTCCATGCACAGGGCACAGGAAAGCAGATAGCAGCTCACCTGGTCCACTAATCTGTTTTTGTAAAGAAAGTTTTAGTGAAGAGTTTCTGTTTGTGTGCGTGTGCGTGCACACGCACGCATGCTTGTGGATGTCAGAGATCAACCTCAGGGGTTGTTCCTCGGCCACTACCTACCCCCACTTTTTTGAGATAGGGTTGTTCACTAGTGGGAACCCACCAAGTAGGCTAGGTTATCTGGTCAGTAGTCTTAGAGTCCTCCTGTCTCTGGTATTACAAGTATATGTGAACATGCCCCCACCTTTTTAGAAATATGGTTTATAAGGATCAAACTCAGGTCCCCACGCTTGCAAGGCAGGAACTTTCCTAGGCCATCTTCCCAGCTTAATGATTAATGGATGGAACATTCAAAAACCCCAGAGAGGAGGGTTGACTTGTCCAGAATCACACAGTCAACCAGGAGCCCAGCAGAACCATATTCTAGATCTCTGCAACTCTAGTTGTAGGGATAATTCATTTGTATCTTAATAAATAAAACTTGCCTGAAGATCAGAGAGTGAAACAGCCACCCTGGTCAGCCTTACAGAGCAGGCAGTGGTGACACACACCTTTAATCCCAGTAGCCACACTAGTTTGCCATAGAAGCCAGGTGGTAGTGGTGCACACCTTTAATCCCAGCACTAGACTGGAATATAAAACGGGAGGAGACAGCTCCCAGACATAGTCTCATTCTGAGAGTTCTGGAGGCAGGATCGCCATTTAGGACTGAGGTCGAGGTAAGAGCCACTGGTTGGCTGTTTTGCTTTTCTGACCCTCAGGTTGAACCCCAATATCTGTCTCTGAGTTTTTATTAATCACGCTAAGTCTAATATTCTATAAAACGTGAACCAACTGGTCATGGTGTTTCACCTGTTATCCTGCACCCAATAAAGCTAAGGCAGGAGCATCCTGAGTTCCAGGTCAGCCAGGACACTATAGCAAGACCTCACTTCAATCAATCAATCAGTCAGTCAATAAAGCCTAAATCAGACAGGTGGCAGAGGTGAGGCATAAAGTCCCTGATACCCATGACAAATGTATCTGCTCTCCGTTTTGCAACGCTTATATTGGCACTGCCCCTTTCTACAGTCTGAGGGCCTCCCTCTCCCCTCTACACACTTGCCACAGCAGAATGGGCACAACCCTAGTGCCATCATCGTGTGAACAAGGGGCGAACAAAACAACTAGTATACAATTCTGTACCCAGTGCAGTAAAAACTGTCATTGGCTTCCCTCCCGTCTGCCAACTAGAAACGTGAGGCCATTTGGACAGGAACTGAGCAGAAGGCAAATTTGCCTCAGGAAGAGCTCGCTAAGTAATGAATCGTGTAAACAGGAACCAAGGAGGGCTGCTTGCAGCGCTTCACAGACTAAGTGAAGTCTTTCCCAAGTGCACCGTTTTTCCATGGTCAACCATTTATATTTTTTATAGTTTATTTAACTTTATTTTATGTGTATTGGTGTGAAGGTGTCAGATCCCCTGGAACTAGATTTTCAGACAGTTGTGAGCTGCCATGTGGGTGCTGGGAATTGAACCCGGGTCCTTGAGAAGAGCAGTCAGTGCTCTTAACCGCTGAGCCATCTCTCCAGACCCAACCGTTTTTATTTTTAAAGGGGAGAGAAGGAATGGTTGAACATGCAAACTAACTTGGTCTAACCTCTGTTACAATAACTCACGTGTGCATAGATCACTGTATTTATATTTAGCCTGTTTACAGCGTAGTTTCCAGTATCTGCTCATGAGGACATTTTAGTCCTCAGGGTTCAGCTAGCCAGCAGCACTAATGATGGCCCAACCCTGATGGGCCACACATGCCAGAGAGCTAAAGGTTCATTCAAACAGCTGCAGGGCAGGTCATTGCAGCCTCTGGGTGGCCCCTGGCAGTTCCTCTTGGGGACCAGATTGTCCACATGGCCCTTCCAGATCTGAGGGATGCAGTCTATGGCTGAGGTAGAGGGTAAAAATAGTCCCATGAGGGTGGCAGCTGGGCCCAAAGGCACCTGCTTCCTTCTCTCTGGAGGGTGGCAGCCCAGGGGACAAACAACCTGTGGCTTTCTGAGGCCCCACCCCACACCTTTGGACTTCTCATCTTTCCTTCCCAGTGACATACACATCTATCCACCCACATAGATCTACACATCTCTCCGCCCACATACATCAAGTGCTGGAAAGAGTGTGGGCTTGCTTGTGAGCATTATGGGTTTATATACTGTCTGTGACACTGCCAGCTACGACCTCGTAAGATCTGTCTTCTAGGTCTCTGGAAGTAAAGGCTTCTTTCGCCAAGGCTTGCTGCGAGAGTTCAACAACAGTGAGAGCTGCCGATGCATTTGGTTTTGCAGCCTCAGTTTTTCCCCCCTCACTTCCACCAGCTGTTCATTTTCTAGCACACTCTCCAAGTTTGGCCATGAGGAAAGTAAAAAAAAAAAAAAAAAAAAGAAAGGCCATTGTGAGGGACTGAGGTTCCTGCCAACAGCCAACTGAGGGAGCGTAGTAGTTTGAATGAAAAGGGCCCCATTAGGCTCAGGGAGCATACTGTAAGGAGGTGTGACCTTGTTGGAAGAAGTATATCTTTGGGGATGAGCTTTGAAGTTTCAGAAGCTCAAGCCAGGCCTAGTGGCTCACTCTCTCTTCCTGCTGCCTGTTGATCCAGATGTAGAACTTTCAGATACCTCTCCAACAGGTGTCTGCCTGCATGCCACCATACTTCCCGCCATGAACTGTAAGCCAGCCCCAATTAATGTTTTCCTTTATAAGAGTTGCTGTGGTGGTGGTGTCTCTTCACAGCAATAGAAACCCTAACTAAGATGGAGAGATCTGGGAAGTGAATACTTTTGCCCCAGCCTAACTTTCAGATGACTGTGGCCTTAGCCAAAACCTGGAAGGACTCTTGTAAGGAACTCAGTGCCAGAGCCACCCAGCCTAGTTACTTCCAGATCTACCCCCACCCCCAGGGTCTCCTTCCTCCTCTGTGAAGCTTCCAGCTCTGCCTGCCTCCAATCAGATAGACACAGGCAATTGGCTAACTCTTGTCCCAGCAAGATCTTAGTGAATAACCTAGATCTGTCCTCAGTCAGGTGGGGTGGTCTTTTTTTCCTTTCCCCAAACCCAAGCTCTCTTTTTCCAGGTCAAGGGCAAACATCTCTGGTCCCTCTTTCCACACTAAGTTATCAAAAGAAATCTATCCAGAGATGGTGGAAGGCGGTAGGGAACAGGCAGGAATAACTGAAAGCTTATGGACCAAGACATTGGCCATGTATGCTGGTCGAGCTCCCTGGCACAGGCATTGCCCTGAAAGGTCCCCTGCTCTCTTCCTACTCCCACTCTTTGTATCAGACAGCCAGGCTTCAGCTGGATGGAGTCAAGGACGTGGACTCCAAGTCCAGGTTACGCTTTGGTCTGACCAGAAGAATGAGCGAAGGACGGAACCAAGCATTTCTCTGAAGAAACCTTGCTGCCAAAAGCAAAGCCCAGACTGTCTGGGCCAGATACTTGCAGAACAAAACCGTAGTCAGGACACTGCATTCCCGTTTGCAGTGTGGGACACAAATAGAGACAACCGGGAAGAGTTTGTGCTAGAAAATAATAACCCCAGACTGCAGGATTTTGCAGTTTTAGAGGGTCCCCCCCCCCACATACTTTTGCTAATTCATCTTCCTAAATCGTCTACAATGACTGTTTCTATTAAACAAGCAAACAAACAAATAAATAGAAATTCCCCCAAATGACTTAATTTTAATGAATGTATTAAATAGGGTTGGTGTGTGGGGCCAGACATAGGATAGGAGACAAAGAGCTCTCATGGCTGTGACAGCCTTCAGCCAGGGAAAAGCTGAGAGGCTCCAGTATGGCACGCCCTGGCCACCCAGAAGCAAGCCCGGTGAAGTGGGCAACGCTGGGGGCCATAGCTACCATGCCCCTCACCCCCACCCCGCGCTCTCCTTAAATGAAGTGGAGAAGGGTTCCAGATCGCCTTTGGAGCCACAGTTCCGGGAACCGTCTCCTTGGGGCGGCTTTCTAAGCAGAACAAAACGGCTGCTGCCCAGAGTGAGTCAAGGTTTCTTGGCCCAAGGGCTGGAGCTGCCTGGACGTTCTGACCCTTTCAAGCCAGCTTTGCGCAGGCTGCACGCTGGGAGGGATTCGTGTCCCCGCAGTTTGGGCGCCGCGAGTGGGCTGGAGCAGGGCGGGGTAGGACGGGGCGGAGCTCGGCGGTTGCCAGGGGCGGGGCGACACGGCTGGCGTGGATCTCCGTGGGCGACTGCCACGCACTGTTTGTTGGCTCCCTCCAGCTCGCACGCCGCCTGTTGCTCTCTATTCCCGGCCGCCGGTTTCCCGCCCGGAAGGTAGGCGGACCGAGAGTACCAGCGCGTGGGTTGCCTCCCGCCTTCCTCTCCTCCCGGCTCAAGGGTGATCAAGGGGCCCCCGGGCGTCCCCGACAGCGCGGACGCTGCCAGCTCCCGGCGCGCCCTGGACCGCGCGCCCAGACTCCGGGCGCTGCGCCGCGATGAACGCGAGCTTCCTGAACCACAGCGGCCTGGAAGAGGCAGGTGGTGACGCCCGGGCCGCCCTGGGGAACCGTAGCCACGGGCTGGGCACGTGGCTAGACTGCTGCTCCGGGGGCGCACCGCTGACCGCCAGCGACGGGGTCCCCGCTGGGCTGGCACCCGACGAACGCAGCCTGTGGGTGTCGCGCGTGGCGCAGATCGCCGTACTCTGCGTGCTGTCGCTCACCGTGGTCTTCGGCGTTTTCTTCCTGGGCTGCAACCTGCTCATCAAGTCCGAGAGCATGATCAACTTTCTGATGCAGGAGCGCAGGCCCTCCAAGGACGTGGGCGCCGCCATCCTGGGACTATACTGAGCTCCGGCCGCCTTCGTCAACGTCGCAGCACCGCGAGCGAGGGACCGCAGAACATCTGCCTCGAGGCTTTAGCCCCCGGCCGCGGTCAGCGACGTGGCTCGTACCGCCCCGGCCTGAACATCTCGGGACTCAGCAGCAGCAGAGCGTGCGAAAGGACTGTCACTCCGGGCTCTCACTCCGTTTGCGCTCCAGTGGGGGTCGGGAGCGCAGGTTTTTTACAAAGAGTAGTTCCGGGCAGGGTGGGAGTGAAGCGGGGGGGGGGGGGGGGGAGAGAGATGCAATGCGGGGTTGAGGTCATTCGCGTAGGGATTTCGGGCCGGTTGCTGGGGGCTGATTCCAAGGAAGGTGCGGGAAGAGGCAGAAGAGTCTCAGATTTAGCAACTGATCTCGCATTGCATCTGAAAATAAATTTTGTAATAAAACCATAGCCGTCGGGTTTCCTGATACATCCTATTTGTTCTCTCTCTCTCTCTCTCTCTCTCTCTCTCTCTCTCTCTCTCTCTCTCTCTCTCTCTCTCTCTCTCTCTCTCTCTCTCTCTCTCTCTGTGTGTGTGTGTGTGTGTGTGTGTGTGTCCGCGCGCTCGTGTGCTGAGGGGAGGGGAGGGAGCCATCGGTGTCCTACTTGTGTCCCTAGTTTAGGGGGCAGACAGCCCTGGAGCTCCTTGGGTTCTCAGACAAAGGCGAGAGAAAAAAAGGAATTGGTTTTTGTTGGTTTGGTTTTTTTCTTTTCCTTCCTACAAAGAACTGTTTTTCTTCTATTCCTATGGTAGAGGAGGCAGGTCCTTTGGGGCAGCCAGACAGCTGGTGAGATTAATTAAATCATTGGAAATTTTAGTCTTCTCCATAAAGTGGACATGGAAAAAGAAAGAGAACAGAATCCAAATGGGGGATGGCTGCGAATAAAATAAATATATCAGATACATTAATTTGGGTAGGTAGGGGCTGGATCTCGTAAAAATTCCAGTCTGAGCCCAGAAGTCCCATCCAAGGGCCTGTTTTGCCCCACCCTTTCAGGTAATAGATGGGTGGCCTCGGAATAAGCCCCTTAAATGGCCTGTGAACACCATTTCTTCTGTGCACTAGACCCTCCCATTAAGAAATGTACCCTCCACTCTCTGTTGACCTGAAACCCAGTTTTGGTGGGGACTTGGTTCTTACTAGCCAGAAGGAAGTGAAGGGGGGCGTTTGCAGCAAGTCTTAGCTCTGAAGGACAACTGTGTCCAGGCCATCTTCCCTCCGGCTTTTTGACCTGTATGTACCCTCTTGGCCAGTCTCAGGCATACAGTACTTAGAAAGGTTTCTAGGGAAAGGAGAGCATGCCCCGCCCTCTCCTCTCCACCTGGGTGGAAATGAAGGAGAAAGGGAGAGAAGATGGCTGAAGCCTTCTCTGGCTTTAGAATGGAAAGCTGGAGGGACCTTCTCTCTTTGACAACAGTTGGGGCGAGGAGGAGGCGGCAGGGAGATTCTTAACAAAAACGAAAGTGGCAATTGAGTCTGAAGGATGCAGACTCTTCCTGTCTCCCACACAGTTCTGTGGAGTCACAGATATGGAGCTATGTCCCTTCCTCCATCCTGCCATTCAGTCACATACCTGGGGATCCATCTGTAGGATGGACAGGCCGGTGAGGCCAGGTACCACAGAGCCCTTGTCAAATATCTGAGACAACCCCCCAACGCACGCACACACACTCAGCATCTCCAGCATGAAATGAATATTAGGATGTTGGTGATTAGCTCTGTCTCTGGTAGCCAATCGGATTGGATGGGGAGAGGCTTTGAAGATGGGGGAAACTTGGACACTGTGATTCTGGATTCCTGGCATGAGTTAGCACAGGTATCTAGAGTCTAGGGCACCTAGTGGCCAGGATAATGCCACTCAGACCACAGCAAGGAGTCTCTTTAACTCCCCAAAAGAAAGAGATGGGGATTGGGGAAGAATAAGGGCTTCAGATGTCTGCCTGGCAAGGTTCCAGTAAACAACAAGAACTTCCTGGTACTAGTGGAGCTGGTTCAAGAGTTCAGTGCTTAAAGTCACCAATAAAGGAAAGCCTTAGTGGAGAAGCCTTGCAGGGGCTCTCTCACTGCAAAGACCTGTTTGAGAAGTATCCCTCTGTTAACCCAGGCTGGCCTTGAACTCAAGATGCTCCTGTCTCAGTTTCCTGTGTGCCAATTTTACATGCATGCAACAACACTCCAGGCTTACCATGGATGTTTGGATGCCCATTCCACAATGTTCAAGCATGCGTTCATAGGCAAATTGCACGGGTGCTTGTTCACACGTGCAGGTGCATGCAAAAGCCGGACTCAAGGAAGAAAGGGCAGGCAGGCACAGGTTCCAGGAGGGGAAGAGGAGCAGCCATATCTGTGATCATTCTTACTCCTGCAGCCCCCAAAAGGGGGGTATGATTAAATTCCTTATGTAACCCTCAGACAAGAGGAGAAAGGATTATGGGAGGTAGAAACCAGTGAGGCACGGTGCTCTCGAGCCTTGGGACTTTGGAAGAAAGTCCCTTGTGCAGCAAGATTCTCCCCATGAGGCTGGCTCGTGATACAGGGGCCACATCTCAGATGGTCTCAGGCTCAACAAGGAGGAAGGCAGAATCCTTATCTGAGGAATCCTCACTGTTTTGCTTCCTGGCTCTGTGGCTGCAAAGACGTAGCTCAACTCTTCTGCACCTCAGTTTCCTTGTCCACAAACTCGGAGTGGGAGGACTCAGAGCACCTATGACATTCTTGTGGTGTGGCCAGCGCAGGGCCTGACACCTGAGGGACAGCCAATAAAGAAAGATACCAGCATTACCATTAACTTTATTTAATGTATGAACTCCTTCCCCAGTAAAATGGAACTGGCTCTCTGAAATGAGAACCCTAAACAGGAAAATAATAACAACTCATATTCATGCCACATTTGGCTGTTTTCAAAGTTCTTTCATAAGAAGGATGGGGACACTTTGTGAGGTCCCTAATTTGTGAAGCACTGACTTCTTATCTTACTAAGGAAGGCTTTATCAACACTTCCATTGTACAGATGAGGGAGTTGTAATGATTGTGCTGTCTCTTTAAGAGAAAAGCCACGCCCACTCCCTCCCCCATCCAGCTGAGGCAGGCTGATCTTCAGCTTCTGGCCTGAACTCTCTCTCTTCCTGTCCCTCTCTGGAAGAGGCAGTTTCTGCCTCTCTCCCCACTCCTCTGCTTCCTCCCCCTTTTCTGTCTCTCTTCCTCTCCTCTCTCTCTCTTTCTCTCTCGGCTCTTCTCCCCTTCTCTCTTCCCCCTCAATAACCCCCTGAATAAATATTCAACCTCACTCTGTATGGCGTGCCTATCCATGTCTCTGTCTCTTGCCCGCCCGCCACATGTCTCCCTGCCTGGGACCAGCCACCGCTCTTGGGACAGGCAGCCATCCCTGCCTGGGACTGGCTGCTCTCAGGGTCCACTGCCTGCTGCCACATGGCTTGCTATCACCACTTGGGGACCTACAGCATTTCTGCTGCCTACTGCTGCCGGGGATCCTGCAGCATTTTTAATTTTTCCATAACAGAAATCAAGACCCAAAGAAGCTGCCCGAGTCACACACTAAGACCTTGCTGAGGAAGAGGAGCAGATGCCCTCTCAGTCGCTGTTGTGGGCAAGGAGATTGATGTTCAGTTTAGTGGACTTGGCCCACGTTCATCCTCTCAGCTCACATCACCAGCAAGTCTACTGTGGTCCTGAGCCAGGGGGCTGCAAGAGTCCATTCCCAGCATGCACCAACACCAGTCCTGGGATAGGGCAGCTGGAACTCAATCAAGTCTTCTATGCCCTGTCCTCTGATCCTGGAGCGGGAACAGCTGGGAGTGCTACCACCCGAATCTGCACTCCCTCCCCTACTTGCCTGTTAAAATTTCTCCCCCCCCCACAAGAGTATACAGCCGCTGTCGAGCCCCGCCCACCACTGATCCCAGCGCCACATCGGGTCAGCAGCAGCCTGGGGTGACAGAGCTGGTTTCAGAAGAAAAGAAGAGAGCGAAAGAGCCCAATGTCTGTCACCAGTGACCTCACTTCCCCCGCTGATGGCTCTTTGATGAGCAGAACTGTGTTGTAGGGGGACAGGGTGCCACCACCTTTTGCTTGAAGCTGCCATCCAACCAAGGGCTCCAGCAACTGGAATCCTCATCCTGGCGTCCCTTCTCCGCTCCCACTTCTCTTGTCTTGACCCAGAGCCAGGATCCGTGCAGGAACATCTTCCCACTCTAGCTAGAGCAGGAAGCAAGAGTAAGAGCAGGAGGAAGAGAGAAAAGGAAAGGGGTCAGGAGAGGATAGGAGGGGAGCAGAGAGAAGGTGGGAGGGAGGGGGGAGGCGAAAAGGAGAGAGGAAGATGAAGCAAAGCAAGAGGCCCAGAAGGAGGCTCAGGTCTTCCCCTCTCCCCTGCCAATGCCCCACCTTCAAGGTTCTGTCTACACACAGGTCGGCCAACCACGGCTGCTTCCAAGTCTGCTGAAAATAAAGAGGCAAAGCAGAAACATTGAGGGGGATCATCGAGGTGGTCCCATCCCTACCTCATGGTGCCTGTGTCCTCTGGTGAAGGAGACCTTTCCTCGAAGCCAGGCCCAGGCCCCTCTCCTCCATACTCCATACAATGTCACCCCTGGTTGGGGAGGAAAGGCACCTTAATGGGTGTAGTTCGGCTCAGAGAACAAAACAGAGCAAAAGGAACAAAGACTGGGCAGTGGGTGGAGGGTTAGGCAGGTATATACATAGACACGGGCTTGGGACTGCAGAGACAAGCCTCAGATTTCCCAGATGCCAGAGAAAGCCGCTCACCCTGCCGAAGTTTGAGTGCCCTCATCTATAAGCACATTCGCTGACCTCCGGGAGCGTGAGACTACGATACATCTGAAAGCTCTCAATAGCATCGCGAATTAAGTGAAAAGATAGATTTTAAAGTGTCCACGCATCTCCGCCCTGATCCACATGAGGTTCAAAGACAACTGAGGATGGAGTTGGTCAAGGTGGCGTGAGGCACTGAACCACAGAGCCCCAAAGCCTTGCTGGGTCCTTGAATTACAGCTCAGACCAGTGCGTGCAGTCTGAGAAGGTCACACTCGGTGTGTTGTTTTCTTGTAAAATTATTCCACAAGGAAATTTACATTTACAGCAACAACAACAATAGTAGCCCCAGCCCTCCGGCCAGGAAGAATTGGCGTGGATCCTTTGCTATAATTCCTTTTGCATGTTTAGGAATCAAAACAGCAAAAAATTAGGCCTTTTAATTTTAAAAAAAAGTTCTTATAGCATATGTGCCATTTTGAACATGATTTGAGCAGGCAGTTGGAAATGTGTGTCTGTTTCCAGCTTTCACTTAGCAGCATACAGTGATAGGTTCATGCTGGGGCCGGACATCACACACACCACAGGTTCTCCCTATGCCCCATCACTCCTTAGCTAGCTGATCCCCTGCAGCTGGGTGTCACCCTGTCTCCAGGTGAGGGGAAAGGCTCCAGCTGTGCTCCACCCCACCTTGCAGATGGACTTTGATGAGAACGCTTAGCTCATGACTCACGGTCGCCAGAGAGCTCCTGTCCAAGCTTCTCTCCCAGCGCTCTCTTGGCATCATCTCTCCAGGAAGAGCCTTCGTTCTCCCGAATGGGATCTGCACTCACTCACTGAACCCATATATGAGCCAACCTTTTAAAACATCTCCCATTTAATGTCCGCAGCAACCTTAGATGTTAGCATTCGCAGACGAGACCATGCATGCTCAAAACAAACAAATGAATGAATGAACAAAACATCAGGTTTAGCGAGGCAGTGCAGAGCTAGGGTCTGGGGTCTTCAATCCATACCCTGTGTCTTTTGCTCCGCTATATCTGTGTAACTTTCTACCACTGAGGTGACTGGCACAGGGTGAGAGTGGAGGGATGCAATGAGAGAAAACTGGAGCCAGAGGTGTACAGCGGGCTTGGGAAAAGTAGCGAGCTCTCTCTTACCATGGGAAAGGAGGCTGATCATGTGATTCAAGAATTCAGAGTCTTAGGTCAGGCCTGGAAACACCCACAGGGTGGCACCCCTCTCTCTGGTTCCTGGTCACTTGTCTGCAAGCCTCTTTCATTATTGGTGTCCTGTAAGCAATTCCACTTAAGCCTCACCCCCCTGGGCCTGCTTCTTCTTGTAGAATGGAGCTATTTGAATGCATCTTCTGACCGTCAGGACAGAGCTTGGTCATCGCTCGCCAACGGCTGTCCGAGTAGCCCTGGTCCTCTGCAGAGTGCAGCTGAGGGTACTGTATAATGCTCACACCATGAAATAGAAGAAACTGAGGCTCAGGGACAGAAGGAAGGGGAAGCAGCATTTGGATGGTGGATGCCTCCTTTCTGGACACTCACCACCTAGCCCACTAGCTCCAGGAGTGCCTCAAAGTGGGGTGCAGGGGCAAATGCAGCAGGAGGGCACCTCTGTGTTCTGAGTGGTGGCAGTTAGGAGCCCCGGGCTTCTCTCTCCTTACCTAGCACTTCTCCCCAGCACAGACAGCCCAAGCCTTTGTTGTGAGCAGGGCACCAGCAGGGACACAAGGCAAGATGGGTTCTTTATGTCCGTGAGTGAATTTATGGACACTGTGACCAGGGGAAGTTTTAATAGAGATGAAAAGGCCGAGCTGCCTCAAAGAGCACCGGGGACCTTTCCCTATACCCTGGGCCCTGCCCACCTTCATATGTGCCTAGTTGTTCTCCTGGCTTGCAGATTTGAATAGTGAGAGACACCACTTCAAAAACAAATGTGATTTTGCATTAATTTGGGGAGTGGTATATGTGTAGGCATTCACATGTATACACACGAGAGGGTGAAAAAAATTCTAATGAATTGCCATGGAGATAAGATTTGGGATGAGGTTGCCATAGTAACAGAAATGTTTCTGAAAGGCCACATCACCTTGGCGAAGTAGGAAGCTCCTGGCAAGAATTTGTGTGCAGTTAGGGGCCAAATTACAGACCTTTCCCATCAGGGCCGGGAACTCTATCGGTTTTTCTTATTTCTCCCTTTTTTTAAATTTCCTGTTTCTCCTGATCATTCCCAAGAGCATGAGGTTTTTCTTTTGGGAGACTTTTATTCCAGTTGGTCACTGAGGAATCAGGTGTGTGAGAGCCCGGAAGAGGTGAAAGGGCGTAGACTCCCTATTGACCTGATGTGAGGCCTTGGAAAAGTTGTCTCTCACCTTTCCTGAGTTTTCTCTCTTTCAAAATGACGAGGCCAGACTCATGGATTCTTGTATTATTCCAGTGCTCTTCCTGAGGAGTACCCAGCCTCCCACCTCCTTCCTGCTCCTAGGTAGAGGGACCACTGAGCTGTCCGTGGTCCTGAAGCCCTGCATGCAGAACACCTGGGCCAAGGTCTGTTCTCATGGATCGTCATGATATTAGCACTCTTAGAGCCTGCTGGGCTCAGAGCATCTCAGCCGAAGGTCCAGAACCCATGTGAAGCTGGAGAAAGAGACTTTATGGAATCTTGGGGTTCAGAGAACCCCAGAGGAGAGATCTGGTGATGTACCCTAACCGGATGATCTCTCTCAGAAACAATTAGAGGCCATTTCCTCCCTTATCTGTGCAACCTGGGTGACAGTCCTTCCCCACTGGTAACGGCAGACAGAGATCAGGACACACTCCTGTCAGGAACACGTTCTCACTCGAACTGAAAGAAAAGCGAGGCAGTTCCCTGCCCTCAAACCACAGCCGAGCACTGATGTGCGCTTGTTATGAAGTGTGTCGAAACCACAAGAGGCCAAAAATGTCCCCACCTAATTACATAACCATCTTTCTATAATCTACCTCCCTCCTCTGGAACACAGCGTGATGAAAGAATGAGAAAGAAAGAAAGAAAGAGAGAGAGAGAGAGAGAGAGAGAGAGAGAGAGAGAGAGAGAGAGAGAGAGAAAGAAAGAAAGAAAGAAAGAAAGAAAGAAAGAAAGAAAGAAAGAAAGAAAGAAAGAGTGAGTCACTGAAGAGGCGCTCGTACTGAAGGGCGTAGGGATTTGCTCTGGAATATCATGTGTTTTCCACCCCGATTGTCCTCATCTAGGCACAAAATGCAGTGGGTGGGAGTGTGGAGCCCACAATCAAAAAACCCTCAACTCAAGCCCAGGGTCTATCCTCAACAGCTGTGTGGCAGTCTTCCTGAGTCCTCATTTGAAAATGGAAATTACAGCTACACGTTATGTTGTTGGAAGAGTAAATGGGAGAAGGTTTAGCAAGTCCTGGGTCTGGCAACCTTGAACTGGTAGCCGTTTGGTTCTCTCTAGCTGTGCTACAAACTGACCCCTGGGCTTTGAGTTGGTGATTGTGTGCGTCAGATGGGCCCAGGGTGTGCGCTCCTGATGCAGTGGATGCCATCCAGACTGAGTCATCCAGAGGTGACGCACTTGCTACAGTATCCATATCCTGCATATTGGTGGAGACAGGAGGGCGAGCTTGCCAGGGATGATGGGCTCTCTGTTCTTCTCGGTCCCGTGTATTTCCTTCTCCAGTCTTCACAGAGGGAGAGGTGCACTTAGGACAGGGCTGAAGTTTCTGGACCTTCAGGACCGGCACACTGTCACAGGCTTTCTTTTGGGCCACCAACCAGCTCCCAAATCGTGATACTGAGACTTATCGTTAGTAATGGATGCTCAGCATTATCTTATGCTTGTCCAATTAGCTCTTATACCTTAGCCAGTTTCTCTTCATCTACGTTCTGCTTCGGGGCTTTTTACCTTTCTTCCATTCTGTATGTCTTACTTTCCCTGCTTGTTCTGTCTGTCTGGCCCTGAGCACCTTCCTCTCTTTGCCCCTCATTCTCTCTTTTCTTCTTTCCCAACCTAGATGTCTCCTCCTACTTATTCTCTCTGCCTGCCGGCCCTGCCTATCCCTCTACTGCCTAGCTATTGACTGTTCAGTTTCTTATGAGACCAGTCAGGTGCCTTAGGCAGGCAAGGTGAAACAGCAGCACATCTTTACATAATTAAGCAAATACAGCTTTACATGATTAAACAAACGTAACAAACCTTTACATAGTTAAAGTAACAATCCACACCATAAGCAAATGTAACGCATCATTGCCTAGTTAAAGTAATATTCCACAACAGCACACATTGGCATTTTTTTCTCTTCTGCCACAGTTTATGTATTAAAAATGAGTCCAGATCCAAATTGGGAAGAGAAGACACAGGACACAAGTATCAGGAAGCATGACTCATTATGGGTGTCTTTTGAAATCAACTTTATGTGGATTAATAAATATTTTTATTGCTGGAACTTAAGGTAGGTCCCAGTCCCTTATCCCCTTTTATAAATAACTTTGGAGGCTGGAGACACTGCCCAGTGGATAAGGTATTTGTTGTAAAAGCTGAATGACCATAGCCGAGGCCTTCAGCACCCACAAAGAAGCCAGAGGCAGAGGTACGGTGGCCCACTTGTGATCCCAGTACTCAGGAAGCAGAAATGGATCCAGGGGAAAGCTGGCTAGCTAGATTGATAGAACCAGCAGGCTCTGGGTTCAAGTGAGAGACCCTGCCTCAGGAAATAAAGTGGAGAGTCCTCAGTGGAGACACATGAGACCAACCTCTTGACTTCCACATCACAAACACACCCACAGGCACCACCCCACATGCATAAATATATTTGGATTTGGTGACAGAAAGAAATTCAAACTCATGTGCTGATCACTTTAGCTACCACCCCAGGCTGTTTCCCCTTATCACCCCGCAGGGTTAGCAATGGACTTTGTGTGTGCTAGACATTAATACAAGTCGTACTTTCCTGTGGTATGCTAATGTTTCTAGGCCAGCTTTGTTTCTCTTTGTGTGTATTCCCTTCAGACCATTCTCCTTGCAAATTTCCCATGTCCTCTATTTTGGTAGGTTGCATGAAGCTGAATATTATTAAAATAAAATCTTTTTACTTTTGTTCCATGGATTTTCCATAATTGTGATAATGAATATATTTGGATTCAAATCTACCATTTTATTTACTGAGCTTTTAAAAAAAATCCCTCATTTTATTTGCTTTTTTTCTCTTTCTCATGCCTTCTATTGGCTTGGAAATTAAGCACTTTATATAGATTCTTTTAGCAGTTATCTTTCAAGTTTTGACAGCATCATTGTTGGAAAAGTCTGAAGTTAGTATCTACCTTCATCCTGGAAAAATGAGACTGTAGATGTCTTATATGTATGTAAAGTCTGTATTATATATTTATATAATATTAATTAGAAACAAGGATTCACATAACACAGGATGGCTTCAAACTCACTCACTATATAGCCCAAGATGACCTTGATAAAATGTTTAAATTCTGGTTATCTCTTCCATCAATAAAATTGAATTTATTTTTGCTTTGTTTTGTTTTTTAAGACATATTTTTAAACTATGTAGCCTAGGCTGGCCCCAATATGTCATCCTCCTACCTCAGCCTCTGGAATGCTGGGATTACAGTTGATAGTCATTGTGTCTGACTGTCATGTTATTTTTGTCTCATTTACCCCTAGTTTTTTTTAAAAGTTGTCTCCAAAATATTCACTATGAATATATAGTTTGAGTTCTATTTTAAACTTACAGTAAAATTAACTTCTGTGGTGTGTGAAGCTAGAGTCATCTGAGAGGAGGAAACCTCAATCAAAAAAAAAATGCTTCCATAGATTGAGCTTTAGGCTAGCCTGTAAGAGCATTTTCTTAATTAGTGATTGATGGGGGAGAACACAGTCAATTGTAGGTGGTGCCATCCCTGCACTGATGGTCCTAGGTTCTATAAGAAAGCAGGCTGAGCAAGCCACAATAAGCAAGTCAGTAAGCAGCACCCCTCCATGGCCTCTGCATCAGCTCCTGCCTCCCGGTTCCTGTCCCATTTGGGTTCCTGTCCTGACCTCCTTCAGTGATGAACAGAGATATGGAAATGCAAGCCAAATAAACCCTCTCTTGCTTTTGGTCATGGTGTTTCATCGCAGCAACAGTACCCCTGGCTAGAACAGGGTGTATGGCATTATGAATTTTGACAAATGCTTAGAGTCCATGGACAACCTTCTCTTATTTCCCTTGACCTCAGATGACCATTGATCTGCTCTCTATCCCTATGGTCTGTCTTTTTCTGAATGTCAAATAAATCGGATCATACAGTTCAATCTGGTTTCTCACACTTAGTTTAATGCATCTAATGTTATTTCATCTGTCGGTAACTCATTTCTTTTTATTGAAAAATAAGTAATAGTCCATCAAATGGGTTATTACAGCACAGATTTCGTATGGCTTTGCTGAGACATGGTCTCATCATGTTGCCCAGGCGACTCAAGTGATTGTTTGCTTCAGCTTCCTGAGGGATGGGAGCATGAGTACATGCCACCATGCTGAGCCGTGTCGTAAGTTTTAAATTTTGAATTCTTATTTTTGTCTATAGTTGAGGTGTATTTGGGTTGGATCCAGTTTGGGGTGGCTGTGAATAAATCCAACATAAATATTCATGTATAGAAGAAATGTATGCATGCATGCATGAATAAATTTTTTTTCATTCTCTCGGGCAAATACCTACAGGGGAGGTTGCCGGGTCATATGTGAGCACAAGTGTAAGTGTATGAAAAACGGCAGAATATTCTCATAGTGACAGTTTAACACAGTTGCATGCTCACCAGCAATGGAAGGTGTTTGGGTTGCTGTGTGCCCTTTCGACTCCGGTGCTGTCCAGTGCTAGTATTCATTTTCTGCATGTGTGGCGGTATCACATTGTGGACTGAACACCATCTTTCTAGTGAACAGTGGTGTTGTGCATCTTTTCAACTGTTGATTTTGCTCCTTTCTAAAGTGGAGATGTTTTTCTTCACATCATTGAGCTCTGAGAGTTCTGGGGTGCAGGCCATCATTAGTAGTGGGGGGGCGTGTACTCATCAAGGTACATGTGGAGATCAGAGGACAACTTTCAGGAGACGCTTCTCTCCTTGTAGCCCGCTGAGGCAGGCTCTCTCTTACTGCTTCTTCTGTACTGAATACTCCAACTCACTAGCCTGGATACCTCTGGGTAATTCTCCTCTCTGTGTCTCCCATCTCACCCCAGAAGGGTTGAGAATCACCAATGCACACAATCACTCCTGACTTTGGTTTGTTTAAATATGCATTCTGAGGTCATATGATGATCTCAGGTCATCAGGCTTGCCCAGTGTTTTTACCCACGGAGTCACCTCACCCATCTCTGACACAGGTCTGTCTGTCTACATACGATCTGAGAAGATGCAGGAAGAGTCTGTCCCGGGAGACCGACCACTTCTAGATATCCTGAGCTCACTGGATTTCTGTGTCCTTCTGTTGAGGGCAGACCTGGCCTGTGGTAGCCACTCTGAAGCCTACTTCAAGAAACCTTGCCTAAGGGCTTAACCACCTTTCCTCAGATGGCCTCTCTCTTGCACCTGCCTCTTCCTACTCAGAAGAGTCAGCTGTTAGCTTGGGAAGAATTGCCAAGGAGTGGGGGGGGGGGGGGGGGCTGGTGGAGTAGGAAACAGGTTAAAGCCATATTCTAACTTAGCCTCTCCTCACTATAAGTCAGTGTAAAGTATTGCTGGGGGGTAGGGGGCTCAGGATAGCCCATCATGGCCGCTTCCTACAGTGATGGTCAGTTTCATGGCTGAGACACTTGCAGGATTCTTAAGCATCTGAGAGTGGCTTTCTTTCCAAAACCTTCCAACTGCTGCTAAGACACAGTGAAGTATTTTTCTTTGCTACAGAAAGATTTGACCTGCTTTTTTTCTCTGTGCCCCAAATAGGGATTTAAACAAACAAAATCCTTCTCCTTTCTCCAGAGACACTAAAGCCAACTGAACTCTAGGATCAGAAAAACTGCTTCCCCAGCACTACCAGGGGCAGAAAACCCAAAGACTGTGTAGGGTTCAGCGAGGGCTACACTTACAACTTTCCAAAAGGAAAACAAAAGGGTTTTCCTTTTTGAGCCAAACTTCTTTTAAAAAACTAAAATAAACATCAGAGGCCGCACATAACCACCTGCCTGTGAGCTTACTCTGCCAGTCTGACCATCTGCTTGCTGGTAGGAAGCGAATGGCGCTCCAGCCACAAAGCCACCCCCACCCACCTGGCCCAGTCTCCTTGGTTCCTCTCTGGCCACATCCTTATGCCGATTCTCGCCCACCTGGCTCTGCCTGGTGAAGGCAGCCTTGGGAGCGGCTCCTCTCGTCAAGCTGCTTCAGCTTGGCTGCACAGACACCATGTGCCTGCACCGAATTCTACTGCAGAAACAAAACAAACAAGACAACAAGACGAAACCTTTCCTATCTCTTGCTAGTCGCCCAGCTTTGCAACAGATCTTGGAAGCAGGTCACACACCTAACTGTAGGGACGCTGAGGGGGTCATACAGGGAGTTTTGGAGATGGAGCGGAGCTGCCTAGAACTCAGTTTTCCCCATCTCATCAGGTGCCAGCCTCCAGTAGGCCACACTCAGTTTCAGGCAGGCTCAAATTAGCCAAGGTCTTTAAGGTCCCAGGAAGTCGGGTCCATCCTCAGCCCACCCCAAGACCTCTAGAGGTCAGGGTGGGTCATGGAAGGGATGATTTCCTATGCCTAGCTTACATGTCCTTGGAGTGCTCCTCGTGTAGGCCCCAGAGTCACGCATCCTTTGCCGATCTCTGCTTTTGGCTTAGGCGGGCTCTGGGCTGCCTTGGGTCCTGCCACCAGCCCAGCCCTCCTTCCACTTAAGAATAAAAGGAAGCCATTCTCTGAGCCCCCACACATGCCTCCCACCCCCATATCTTCTATGCTAGCTCCTGCTGTTGCGACTGTCAGGAGTGGAGTTTTGGGTAATCGTTGCTATGGAGATCCTGTCTTGAATTATTGTGCAAATGTATCCCATCTTTCTCCTTATTTGGTATGGGATATGGATGCCTGGAAAATGTGGAGGCTAAAAACTCTTCATGACTCTCCCTTGTTCTCCAGTTTGCTTACCCTGGGCCAAAGCCTCAGGGCACCCTGTTCCCAAGGCTCATCTCTTCTAAGCCTCCTGATTGGTTGCTGACAATGGAAAGAGCCCTGGGCAGTTGAAGCCTGCTGAGCTCTGTGGGTCACGGGTGGGACATCTCTAAGGAAATACTCTTGACACAACTGTCTCCTGGAAGACCAGTCGTCCCCCCCCCCCCCGCCCCAGCCTACTGGCCACCTTTCTCTAAGGGAACAAAGCCTGTGTAAAAGTTGAGGAGTTGTTCAACTGTACCCCAATTCCTCCTGTTTCCATAGGCACACCCTATACTGGATCTCTGCTGCATTACCCGGATGAGTGGCTTGCCTGTCTCCCCACATGCTCTTCCTCCCACATGCAGATGTCTGGATCATTAGCTCTATTTTTATCACGTGTCTCTCATGTCCAAGGTCTGGCCCATCTCCCCACTTTTTTTTTTAACTAAATACAGACTCAAACTGTTGTCAAGGTGTCCAGCAGCTGCCTCCCCACCACCCCCTACACACACACAAGCCAGCCCCTGCATCGTCTGGGACTCAGTTCTTATTCCCTCTGCTTTCTGCTCTTGGTGGTTCAGAAAAACAGCTCACTCATGCCTGATGGGCACCCTGGCCCTCCATGCCCACCGCCTTTGTGTAGGCTACCTTCTCTTCCTTGACTTTCTTTCTGGAAGACCCCCTGCTAGCATCTTCCTCCACAGCGGTCACCGTGTAGCTGCTGTCGAAAATATTGGAGACCTTTGGAAAGGGACAGGGGACAAAAACAAGTTGCACCTTCTCCCACTGGCTTATCAACTATCCAGGGTATCCGCATCTGACAGAAGCCATCAGCCTCAAACACACAAGGGCTCCTCTCCTAGACCTGACACAAAGGGATCCACTGTCACACAACAGTCAAAAAAACAAGAGACAAAAGAAAGTCCTGTGAGGCAGAATCCTGGGGGCTAGAAGGTGGCTCAGTAAGTAAAGACCCCCAACTACCAAGCCTGCTGACCTGAGTTCAGTCTCTGGGATCCACACGGTAGAAAGAAAAGGCTGAAAAGGCTGACTTTTGCAAGTTTCCCCATAACTTACACACACACACACACACACACACACACACACACACACACACACACTGAAAGTAAAAAACAAACAAAAAAGTAATAGTTTTTTTTTTTTTAAGGAATCCTGACCACACGTAGGGAGGGGATTTTTGCATATATTACTGCCTAGGAGGGGACAGGACCTGCTTTTGAATCTTGCAGGAGTCTCTGGATAATGAATGCTGACTTATAAATGGTCTTTATGGGCTGCCAATCACTTTCATCTAAAGGAGAAAATGGCCCCTGGTGCTAATTGCTCCCCCTTCTTCTTTTCTCCCCCCCTCCACCTCTCTCTGTGGGCTTGTAGTTCAGACTCCATGTTTTCTTGTCTTGACACTGAGACAGGGGCTGATGATTCTAGAGCATCCAGTCTTATGTGAGTAGAGGTAGCATCTGGACCCCAACCTAATAGGGGAGCCCTACCCACAGGGAGTACCTAGTCTGAAGGTACAGACAGACACCTCAAATGCCCTAGCCTAGAGAGATCTTCACTCACTGGTGGGGTGGGACTGGGCGGAAGACACACACGGTGCGCAGATGGTTCGTGGAACTAGGTACAACTGGGTTAAATTTTGAAAAGGAATGAGTCATCACTGGGGATGGAGCTCAGGGAAGAGTACCTGCTTGGGATGTGTAAGGTCCTTGGCTGGGTCCAGCAGCACAGGGAGAAAGTCAGATCAGAGTAATCACAAAGACAGGCTGGTGGAGTCAGATGCAATGTGGCCGACTTCCTGGAGGTGTGAGTTCCAGGAAGGGTTTGGTGACAGGAAGTCTGACCCGTGCACGGCTTCAGAGATGTCTGTGGTCTGCCCCCTATGCAGATAATTGAAGACTTTGTTCTTTGATTGGTTTAGTGTGTATAGAAAAGTCTTTCAAACTCTCACCTGGCTTTTATAAGAATTTGGTGAGCTCAGTCACTTGAAGAAACATTTATGGCCTGCCACCTCTGCACTTAGCATCTTATTGTATGGCTTATCTCAGAGCGCAGAGGGCAGAGGCTGGCAAACACAAGGTTTGGGTCTTGTGAAGGTTTTCCTTCAAGCCTCTGTCAATGAAAGAAAGGAACCCAGTGCAAGTCTGCTGAGGCAGGAACAAGAGACATCATCTTTCCATGCTGGGGCAACCCAAACACCCCTCTTGATATGGCTTGATAGCAGGGTATAGCTGATATTGTCACTGCACATGTGTGTGCGCATATGCACACACACATACACAAATACACACACATATACATACACACACATACACATATACACACACATATACATACACACATATACATATACACGTACATACACACAAATACACACACACACACATACACACACATATACATACACACACACCACTCTGGCCCTAATGCAGTCCTTGTCAGGCAATCTCTTACATGACTGTGATAAGACCATTTAGTTTGGGGTGTCATGGATCTTAAATGCATCAGCTAAGGTTAGGGTAAAAGAGGTCACAGCAGCTGAGTCTGTTTCCATGTGCGTCTCTCTCGGCAACTTCCATCCATATCTTCCTGAGCAGAACTATGTGACATGACAATTCCTGGCTCAAGCGGCTCATACTGTTTTTGTTAAGTACCCCAGGGAGAACTGATACAGCTGTTGGAGAGCTGGCAGTGTCCACAGGAAAGCCAGAGGAAATGCTAATTGGCTCCACGTGTTCATGTGGTCATCTTTAAGCCCACCTCTATGGCCTCTCGAGTGACTGGCCAGACTCTTTATTATGGGAGGAGGCAACTCTAGCTGGCCTGTCGACTAGGATTTCCGTAAGAAAGAGACAATGCCACCAGCAGAAGGGGACCAGGGCTTGTGTGCTGGGCAGATAAACAACATATGCTCACTAGAAGAAATTTTTCAGCAGAGAAAGAAAACATCCCAAAAAAAATAACTCCAGAAAATAAATAGCTCCAGGGATCTCCCCCCCTCCCTGGCACAATATACCATAAGGCAAGTCATGTTACAGGGACTAAATATAGACGCTGTGAGAGGCAGAGGAGAAATTATTTAGACAGGAGGACTTCTGGTGGGAGTTTGGAGCTGGGGTGCGAAGGAGATGGTACGTAGGGAGGAAGGGCAGAAAGGCATGAGCCATGTGAAGAAGCCAGAAATAGGGTTACCTGGAGGAAAGAGGGGTAGTGGTCCCTAAGCATCCCCATAACGGGGGCTGTCCCTCTTCTCTGAAGGTATCAGAGGGTGACTTTCTCTTCCCATTGGGTCAGTAACTGACTTTGCAGTAGCCCAGGTTAGCACTCTTATAGCTGGGGGCATTGGGCAGGGGACAGGGAAGATCTCTAATGCTGAGCTCCAGAAAAGAGGAAGGGCATGGCTGTAACATTGAGAGCACAGAGTCCCTGGGAGCAAGTTCCTAATCCAATTAAGAAGCAATCATGCGGACGTTTTCAAAGGCTAGCTAGTTACCAGGCACCTCCCAGGAGACTTTATCTGGCAGCTTGACAGTTCACTGCTAAACCTAGGTTCAGGAGCTGTAGGCTGGTATGGCAGCTGGGCGAGGATCCCGGGCTCAGACAGCTGGGGTGGGAATCTTTTAAGGATGAACAGGATGGGTAAGGAGCTTGCTGTTGTCATGGAAACCAAGTCTGGATAGATGAGACATGGCCCAATGAGTAACTGTGGAGAGAATACCACCCACTACTAGGCTTCACTGTGGGCGGCCAGCAGGCACCTCCAGAGGCCCCTGTTCTGGCCAGCTTAGGGCTTGTGTCCATCTCTGACTGCCTCATAGGGACATCTCAGTCTGGCCATGAGAGTGAAAGCTCAGATCAGTCTCTGAGGGGTCTAAGAGATGCTTTGAAACCAGAGAAACCTTTGGTATGGCTCCTAGTTCCCTGAGTTATGTCCAGCAGGAATACCACACAGAGCCTGATGTAAGAACGGCAGCCAGGACCAGGGTCCCAGGCTAAGGCTAGGATGGGTTATTCAAGGCAGTAGGATAAAGTGGTAGGAGCCATGAATGCCAAATACGTTGTCGCCTCTCCGTTTCCACCTCTGTCACCCTAGCTGGCTGGCTCTTGATGTGCTGTCTTCCCCCAAGAAGTTTCCAATCAATCACACTGTGCCTGTTCTTAGACTTAGGACTAGCCAGTTATGATCTCATCAGTCTCGGGTCTCAGCACTCTGAACCATCCATCCGGCCCCAGCAAAGAGTATTCTCAATGCAGCGGGTCTGGGTTCTTTTCAGGCCAGATGCTCGGGCAGCCTCTTCCCAGTTGTCTTTGCAGAGATCAAGGCATCTGCATTCACACAGGGAGACTCCTCAAGCTCACACAGCTAGCCAGCCTTGGCTGCCTGTGAAGATGGGTCTCATAAGTAGCCTGTTGTAATTACACTTCCATTTCCAATAGGCGCTATTTTAATTGAGCCTTCCCTGGGACAGGCATGAAGGAAAAAGCAGTTTGCAGCACAGGCTTTTGGCTCTGGCACTGAGCACACACTTACCAGTTTCAGTTTCTCTGAACTCCCTCTCCTTTATTCGCGTCTCCTCTTCTCCCTTCTCTCCTGGCCGTTGCTCACTCGCCCTTAGATTTCCCAAGCAGTGGCCTCCTGCCCACCCTACAAAGAGCATGTGGATTCTTGGAGATACTGAAAAGGCGACAGCTGAAAAAGAGGACCTCAGGCTCCTGTAGTAAGAAAGTGAGGGGCTGGAGAGATGGTTCAGTGGTTAGGGACACTTACTGCTCTTCTAGAGGACCAGAGTTGGGTTCCCAGCCGCCACACAGCAAAGGATCTGATGCTCTTTTCAGGCTTCTGAAGGAACCTGCACATGTCACACACACACACACACACACACTCACACAATCTTTTCAATTTTAAAAAAGGAGATATCTAGGCTGTCTTTGTTCCATGAATCCTCCTGAAGGCCTTATGACAGTCTTGTAGGATATCTTCTCATTTTCTCTCTCTCTCTCTCTCTCTCTCTCTCTCTCTCTCTCTCTCTCTCTCTCTCTCTCTCTCTCTCCAAGTGTTTGTTTGCATGTATGTCTATGTACCACATGTGTACCTGATATCCTCAGAGACCCCGGGAATGGAGTTACAGACAGTTGTGGATCATGATGTGAGTTCTGGGAATTGAACCTGGGTACTTTTGTAGAGTAGCTGCTCTTACTTCCTGAGCCATCTCTCCAGCCCTAGTCTCCTCTTCAACATTTGTGGCTTAGAGTTTCAATTACTATACATCGAGATCCTGATATGTGCAGGCAGGGGCATAGGAAATGGAGGAGACGGACTCGTAAGCTTGTACTCAGGCACTCCGCATGAGGCACAGCACCTCTCTGCACATTCAGCTCCAAGCCCAAGGGCCTGCTGTAGTGGCTCAGGCAATTCCCAGAGTCCACCAGTCCACCCAGTGCTGCCTCTTAGGTTTCCCTAGCCAAGGCTCAGAGAGTCAGCTAGAGCCTCCTCCCAGTATCCCAGGGTAAGTGGAAGTTAGTTCTGCCACACCCCTAAGCACCCAGTAGCTAGGGCGCTTGTGAATTATATCACTGTAAACTTACGTATGTGGGCATGATTCAGGGGACTGTAGCCTACCCGAGTCCCCAGAGACAGCTGTCCCTGTGTGTTCATCCTGTACCATCTGTTCTTCCCAATGAGAAAGAAGTGGTTGGAAGCACTTGACTGCCATAGTTAGGTACGACAGAATGATGTCCTGAAAATCCTGAGGCCTGTTGATGGAAGTCGTATAGGTTCTGTTGGTTCTAGCCCTTGGGGTGCCCACCCTTGGACCCATGGCCCCTGCTGTGAGGAAGCCAGGCCACATGGAGAAGTGTGCCAGGAGGATGGCTCCAGGCCAGGGCTCAGCAGAAAGCAAGCTCCGCTCAGGTGGAGATCATTGAGGAGTCTTTCCTCTGTAGCCCTGGGATCTTCCAATTAAGGCTCCAGATGTCACGGAACAATGACATACTAACCATGCCTTGTTCCAAATCCTGACCCTTAGGAACTGTGAGGTGTGGCACTGAGTACTGTGTGAAGACTCATGCAAGCTAGTAGTGGTTTATCCTGCTCGCACTCCTAAGCCAAGCTCTGTAGCTGGCACCCAGTGGGTGCTTTTTGGTATTCATGGAATGAATGGCTGAAGTCTAGCAAATAGGATTAATCTTGATTGTCAACCTGAATCACCTAGAAAACAAAGCTCCGAGTATGTATGTGAGGGTCTCTGCAGAGAGGTTCAACCTGGATGTGGGGGTACGAGTCCCAGGAGAGGCCTAATACGAAGGAGAGAGTGAGCCATGCTTCCTGACTGCCAGCACAGTGTGACCAGGCACTTCCCTCTCTGGCTGCCATGCCTTCCCCACCATCATGAACTGAATCCTACCTACATTCACTGTGGGCCAGAACTAACTCTTCTTTCCTTGGCTTGCTTTGTCAAATATCTTGTGGCAGCAAGGAGAAAAATGACTCATACATGATGATTCCAGTCTGGCCCATCACGGGTCATCTTTCCTTCATTCGCTCACTCTCCAGACTCCCTGCTCACAAGGAACCCAGGTCAGCCCAAGCCTGCCTCGAGGATAACACTGCATCTTAAACCATCCAACCCCGTGAGCTTTCCCAGCCCCACCAGATTCCTGCTGCAGATGCTTGAATTGGCATTTCCAGTACTGACACCAGGTCAGCTTCAGATTTACTGTTCTTGTCTTTGTTGCATGTGCACACGTGTGCACATGTGCGCATGCTCCTGTGCAAACACATGCATGCATGCATGAGCACCCACACAACCAGAGCATGTGTGTCAGAGGACAACTTTGTGGAGCTGGTTTTCTCTTTCTACCTTTATGGGCTTGAACTTGGCTTACCAGGCTAGGATGTCAAGTGCATTATCTACTGAGCAGTCTTGAGGCCCTTGCTTCAAAAGTCTTGGTATTCTCTCTGTTCCGAAGGACATTATTAACACCCCCACACACCACATGAAGGGGCTGAGGATGAGTGGGGACTGGCAATGACGAAGTGAGCACTTGAATGCAGCTCTTCCAACGCCAAGCTTATATAACGCTGAGCAACAATAGGAAAGTTTGACTGATTGTCTAGACCTAAGCCCTGGCTGCAGTCACCCTGTGTCAGAGGCGTTATTGATCTCATTAAAGCAAGAGAAGAGAGACACGGGAGAGAGGACGTGACTTGTTCAAGTTCACACAATAAAGGGAAGAGCTGATCTTCACAAATCAGGTCATGCGAATTCTTCTGCCGGCTCTTACAAAAATTCACTTTCACTGACTGTGCGCTAAAATGCAGACGTGTGAGCCGCCCTTGGGAAGTGCTGTTATTACCCACGTTATACAGACAGGAAACAAACTCAACAGATAAAACCCAGGGGTTGCCGAAGAGTGCTAAAGTTAGGGATCAAAGCTATCGTTGCCAGCTCTACCACCACCATCATGCATGGTGATGCAGCACCTCAAAAGATCATGTCCGAGGTGGCGGTAGAGATGGTGACATCACCAGTTTGGGGATGGGGAGACAAGGCTACTGGGTGCTCCTGAGGAGACAAGCAGAGCCCTAGAACACTCCTTCCTGAGTAGTATGACTCCTAGGAGCTTGAAATTCAGGCAGGAGTTAGGCCCTTCCCCAGCTTTTTGGGGCTCCAGAATGATAGGGTCACTTCCATTGCATCTGCTCCCAGCCTGTCTCCCTCCCCAGCTTCCCTCCCTACTCTTTCCTCAGTGCCCCTTCCCCCAAACCCAATCCACTGAACACTAAGCCTACTCCTCCTATGGGCTTATGTCCCCGAGTCAGCACCCACTCCTATCTCTCAGGATCTATGACCTCTGCCCCATGTGTCTGGCATCTAATTGATGATATCTAGTTATTAAATTGGCTTTTTTTCCCTTTGAGATTGTTCTCTCTTGGCAGCCCAGGCTGATTACAGATTCACTGATGGTCCTCTGCTTCTGCCTCCCAAGAGCAGAGGTTCCAGATGTGGCTTACCACTTACAGCTTACACTGACTTGCTGGGTTTAAGTATGACTGTTTTTTTTTTTTTTTTTTTGGTTTTTTTCGAGACAGGGTTTCCCTGTAGTTTCTAGAGCCTGTCCTGGAACTAGCTCTTGTAGCCCAGGCTGGCCTCAAACTCAGAGATCCGCCTGCCTCTGCCTCCGGAGTGCTGGGATTAAAGGCGTGCGCCACCACCGCCCAAGTATGACTGTTTTGCTGTGTGTGTGCATGTGTGCACTGAAGCCAGAAGAGGGCATTAGATCCGTTGAACTGGAGCTACAGAGGGTTGTGAAGAGCAATGTGGGCTTTGAGATTTGAACCTGACTCCTTTTCAAGAGCAGCAAGTACTCTTTACTGAAAAGCCAACTCTTCAGCCCCTTCTGTCGACTTTATGCTGAAAGGTGGTGATGCTGGGTTTGAGCTATTTCCCCCCTTCGGTGAATTTCCTGGGCATCCACATCTTTAACCAAGTGCAGGTAAGAATGACCTTAGTACTTTAATTCCAATGTCTTCTCATCCCATAGGTGGACACAGCCTCTGTCCCCCATTTTGGGGCTACCAGCTGAGGGTCTTCCAGAATCCCTAGACTGTGGTAAAGGGCTGCCTTCTGCCACAAGTGAAAAAAGAAATGGTTTCTGTACTATGGACACTGGGTGCACACTTTACTTGCAGCAACAGGAAGTTAACCAGCACCAGGACACTGGAGCTTCCTCTCTAAAGCACTATATTCCTAAGTTCACATCTGCAGAGGTCCCGGGGCTCTGAGACTGCTCCGGGCTCTCACCTGCATCTCTGCACCTGGAAACAGATATGTGGGAAGGCTCCAGGGTGGGCCCTGCCCACATGGCACCTGTTGCCACACTGGAAACAGAAAGGAATCGATTTATTCCTGCCCAGCCCACACCTATGAGTCTCTGACACATGCATTCAGCTCTGCCTTGAGCTTCTCTGCCTCTGAAGGGCAACCAGTTCTTTATGGGCTTCTAGCTGGCTCCAGGCAGTTGTGAGCCATGTGGTGATGGGCATCAGCCCTCCCAGCAGCTGTCTGTCTCGCAGCCTCCTGCAGCCAAAGGGGAGTTAGAGCTTATTAACGCCACAGGTCACCCAGTCCCTCTCAGCCCCTTTGACTCTTCCTCTCCTCCAAAACTCAGTCATTGGCCATCACCTCCCCATCTCTGGAAAGCCTCTCCTGGTCAGTGCCCCATTGAGACAGCTATTCAGAGCCATTGTCCCCCAGTTGTGACCTTTTCCTCCGGCTGTTCTGAATGAACAGGGCCAATCTCTGAAGCTAAACAGGATTTGCAGGGCACCACACCTGGAAGGCGCTGTGAGCCTTCCCAGGAGAGTCCTTGGGAAGTTCCGAAAACCCAGCTCTGCCCCATACCAGGTAGCTCAGAGCCTCTTGCTCTAAACCCAGACTTCTAAAATCCCCCAGGAAGTAGCCAACGCTGAGAAGCACCACTTCGGTGACAAGCACTGCGCTTGTTGTCACTGTGGTCCCCTCGCCCCCCACCCCCCAGACTAGAGTGACCTGAGCAGCTCTCCAGCAGAGCTATCATTAGCAGCTGGAAGGAGGGGCTGAGCCAGCGTCAGCCCCTCACTCTTGACCATAAATGCCTAACGTTAGTTTATCTGGGATGGCCAACCACTATTTGCCAGGGATGGGAAGGCTGCTCCTGAAGACCTACCTACCTCCTGAATTCTCTCCAGCCTGGCTGGTGCATTTTTTTTTTCCCACCATGTGGCCTTCTCCCCTTCACTTTCACCCATTGCTGCTGAGGGCCTATGAGCATGTGGCTACAGCATAAGTAGCCATGTCTTTTGGTGTGTGTGGGGGGGGGGAGGTGGTTTTCTAAGTGTGACCACAGCAGTTTCGGTGAACATTGAGCTCTAAATCTATTAGCTGTATGGGCGGGACTGGGCTGAGGCGCCTCCTGCAGGTCACTGACAGCTTGTGACCTCATGACCACCTACTGTGTGCAGGTGACCACCCTGAAGTAACAACTAGCCATTCCCCCATACAGCAGACATGTGTGTCTGGAAGCCCAGCAGGCAGGGAGCCTGGAGCTGAGCCAGGAGTGGGGTGGAAGAAGGGCTGAGAAGTGTACAGGAGAAACAGGGAAGGGCTAGCCTCTCTCTCACCAGAAGTGCTTTATTCAGAGACACAGTGGCATCAACTAACTAACGACAGACGCCACTGCCCAATGACCATTTTTGGTCCTTACTGCTGGTCTAATGTAGGGAACCAATGGAGACAGTGAAGTCCATGGGGAGCCACCTTAGTCTTCGAATGGCATTCCTGTCTACAGGTGAAGTCACACTTGCACGTGGTAGTCATCTGGGCAATACACAATGCCCAGTCTGTGGGTACACCAATAAACTAATCAAAGTAAAATTTCTAAAAGCTCCCAGGGGACCATGATGTAGAGCGCCAACTTCTAGAAACATGGATGAGATGGGGAGATATGTTGCAGCAAGGTTCTGCCAGCTTGCCTTTAGCCTTCTGTGTAGGTGAGGCAAACTGTCCTTCACTGTCAGTCTTCCCAACCCTTTGAGTTAGATCTATGTTATACCTGCTGTGCAGACAGTGGCCAAGTTTTAGCGGCTTTCCACAGAAGCTGATTCCTTTTGTGGCTGTAGTCCCAACTCTTCCAACCTGCCTCTTGCATACCCCGAAGATGCTCTGATAGGAACGGTTCTGCTGCATCGGAGCAGGCGAGCCCCTGCCAGATCCCCAAACCTCTTCCCATCCTGTTTCCTCCTCCTCTCAGGTGCTATATGAGGTGAAACAGCAGAGGGGAGAAATGTTTCCCATGCCTGTTTGCAGCATTGCAGAGTGCTGAGGAAGGGCTAGAGAGGATGGAGTCTGAAAACTTGGTCATCTTTTGTCAGACTCCTGCAGTTCTAAAGCAGCCCAGAGCTACTGCTCTGCAGAGACATTAGCACCTTAAGGGAACCAGGCCGAAACTATCCAGTGTACCAAGCAAGGGCCTCTGGGCAGAGCAGTCATGGATGAAGAACTGTCACCCCCTAGTGGCAAAATGTGGGTATGGTACCACTTGGCTCTCAGAGACATTCATGCATAGCCTTCCCCTTTTCAGTTTAGAACTAGAATTGGCCATGTAAGCCTGGTATGATATTCTTCACTAAATGCTAGCTGGTTGCCTTGCTTCCGTGGAAAGCCGCTAAAACTTGGCCACTGTCTGCACAGCAGGTGTAACATAGGATCTAACTCAAAGGGTTGGGAAGACTGACAGTGAAGGACAGTTTGCCTCACCTACACAGAAGGCTAAAGGCAAGCTGGCAGTACGGAGGGTCTGGTCTTGGCCTGGGGACAAGTGACACCCCATCCTGTTCAGCCGGTAACAAGCTCCTCTACTGTTGCAAGTTCCAGGAGGGCTCCCAGAGTATGTCCACAGGACCTGTTTGAATTTTCCTGATTTGACATGTCTCTGCTTTCATGTTTGTGGTCCCAACTTTGTATTGTTTTATTTCCTTTTATGTGTGTGTGGGTGTTTGCTGTGTGCATTTGTGTACCACATGTGCCTTGGACCTTTGTAAGTGAGAGGTGGCTTTGGATCCCTGAACTGTAGTTAAGATGGTTGTGAGCCACTATGTAAGTGCTGGGAATCAAACCCAGTTCCTGTGGGAGAGCAGTCAGTGCTCTTAACTGCTGAGCCATCACTCCAGGCCCTAGTCCCTTGTTTTTTATTATGTGCCCCAGCAGTGGTGAGGATGGAGCCCAGTGTAGTGTGAACGCTAGACATGCACTGTGTCACAGAGTGACAGCCCCAGCCCCTAGTTGTTTCTGAGAGTCCTCAGCGCTTCTGGGTGAAGTAGGCCATAAGAAGACTCCATGTGGGACTTGCCAAGTCTTGTTCTTTATCTGGGTCCAGATTCTTTCCAGTGCTAGCATCCTAGGAGAACAGCTTTCTGTCTAGGAGGCAGCTGCTCCAACATGACAGGACTACCTCGGAACCTTAAGTACTGTTCTGAATCAGAAAGTCTGAGGATACCCCAAGAGCCTACACTTTCATGTTCCCAGCTGCCTGGCTCTGGCACACTGTGTAAGAATGCTTCTAGCCTGGAAACAAGGGTAGTCATGACAACGAATGTCAAGTGCTTTTGAAAAGTTTTCTAAACAAACCTCAACTTTATTCCACTGACATGAAAACAAGGGGCATAAGTATAATTTGCCAATCAAAGCTATTTAAATTCAACAGGGCAAACTGGCTTTCAAGAAAGTCTGGGGTAAAACCTGTAAAACTAGAGTATTTACTTGGTCCCTGTGTTTAGCTCTCTTTAAAGTGGCCAGATGTGGAGTACACATCTATGTAATATAGGCACCCCACCTGCTTCAAGCCATGCCACTTAAACTGCTGCACCAAGGTGTACACACCACCTGCTAAGCTGGAGCTTCTGGAAGCTCTACTAAGAACTCAGCGCCCCCTCCCCCACTAGAGGGCACCCCACTCAGGCTCAGGCCCCTTCGTACAGCTGAAAACTGAGGACAATTACACCCAGTCAGGTTGAGGTGTTCTCACAAGGCACTGAATGGGAATGATGCAAGGGAGGGCAGTCGTGAGGCAGCCAGCTCAATGCCCTGGGAGTCCAGATCCTCTGGCTACTGTCCCCTTCCCCAGGCAGTAAAGATGCTCACCCCACTACTAGTTTTATTTCAAAGTAGGGATACATGGCTGTGAAGGTGGGACATCAAGGTTATCAAGATCTTCAAAGACCATCTAAGGATCACCACAGGGCAAGCGTGGAACCCCATTATATACTACAAAACACTGTCCCAACAATCCCTAAGGACGGGGTGGGGGCTTTCGCTACATTTTCAGTCCAGATGGCTCTGTTCCAGCTTGTACATCTTCCAAAACATGCTGTCTGGTGGGATCGTCGGGTGCCGGGGGCACGGCAGTCATGCCCGTGCAGTCTAAAGTCCACTTTATGGTCAGCTAGGAGCTCATGCCAATCTGCCCCTCCAAACTGAGCTCTAAGTCTGAAGATGTGGCAAGCCTCTGTCCTCTAGGTGCCACTTTTCACCACAGGACTCTCACTTCTTCCTAGGGGGTCGCAGATTCCTACTTCCTGACCACCTAGGGCCCATTTAGCCTAGAGGGGAAGGAGCGACAGATACTGAATCTGACCAGAATCTGAAATTAATACCCTGGAAACTCCGATTAAAAGTGTGTGACAACTGAGAAAGTTCCCCAAAGGGACATCACAGATGTACTCAGGAGACCAACACTGCTATTCAGTAGGAGAGAGGTGGCATGTGACACACACTGTAAAGAAGGAAACAGCACAGAGGACACTTAAGCAAAGATAAGTAGGGCAATCAAAGGTAGGATTAATACTGATCAAGTTTCCAGTTCTGAGGAATTCTGAATGCCCAACTGTCCCACCACGAGACTACTAAATTTAGAATTGTTTGGGTGGGCAGGGCCTGTGACTGATGAACAAATAAATTCACTAGATCTTTCTGATACTTTCAGAGATTAATCACAATAAGCGTGCTCAAGATACATTAATTTTTAAACAAATTCTGCAATACACCAGACATTGACACAGCCTTAATCACAGCTGGGCAAAGTCAAAATGACCCTGAAACAGTCTCATAAAGACATACTTACCAGGGACATCTCCAGGGTGGCCTACCAGGGCTGGGAAGAATGGAAGCTTTGCTGGTTGATATTACTAATACATTTCAAGGGAGAGGAGAGACAGTCAAAGAATTTGAGATGATAGAACTAGATGAGTCTGTAACTTACAAGTCACCCTTTGCTCATGGCCCTTTCAAAGGGGCAAAGACCCACCCACTGAAGCCTGGGTGGAGGTGCCAAGCTACTGTCTCTGAATTGTAAGAGCCAAAAGTTATATTAACTGGAAAAACATTGGTGACTCAGGACTTGTGTCCAGACTGAACACTCCCCAGGAACACTGCTGGCCTCACCTCAGGAAGGATAAACACCCAGCAACCATGGCATGGAAAAGCTTACGTTATCACATCAGCTCCGATGTCTCAGCTTCCCTGGAGTAGCTGCTTCCAGGGAAGGGTGCCGTGTTAGCAGTTAGTCACACATGTCATGTTTTCTTAGGGGCTGGGACTGGGTAGTGGCTAGAAGGATGTGAGAACTGATCTCTCCCAGAAGGTGCAAGGAAAGACTTCTTTCCTCATCTTCTCACGTGTGCTTCCGCCCACCCATCAGGAGCCGCAGAGGCTGGGCGATGACACGTGGTCGGCAGTGTGGACAGTCCTGTGTGCAAGCCTCACCATGCAGGTTTTCCAGGGCAGACCACACAGCCTACCCATCCATCCCCGAGTGAGAGACAGATAACAGGGTCTTGACCCACTTCCTAAGCACCACACATCCTGGGGACCCTAGTTCCCACTCCCCAGATGTCACAGAAAACAAAGCAGGTTTGATACTAAGCCACAATTAGTCCTGGCGGAGGGGTGTCTTCACAGTTAAGGCATACATTTCAAAAGGTGGCCTCCCAGCCCACTTCTTGCTTGCACATGCGCACACGGTGGGAAGGCTATCTGTGCTGGGTGCAGCTGGCTCATGTCAGGTACTGTACCACAAGGAACATGACTGCACATGTGAGCAGCATCCCACCGATCATGAAGTACTTGTCCTGGAAGGCCCGCTTCTCAATTAGCCTCATCACTGTGTTGGACAAGCCGAGCATATTAGCAATGTCAAGGATCTTTTTCTGAGTCCCCTGGGGAGGTGAGAAGAGAAAGAAAAACAAGATCAACCTCGTTGTCAAGGGTAGTTAAAGAGCACCACAAGTCAGGGTTTTACTAACAGACACTGTCTTCTTGGTCATGCCTAGAGACGAAAGAAGGTAACATTCACCAGAAATAGATTCACTTTGCCATGGCCAACTTGTGTTAGGTCAAATGAAAAGAAGCCTTTTCCACAGATGGGGCTGGAACTGGCTAGACATCATACATATGTACATCTTACATGTACATATGTACATTTCATGTGTCAGTAAAAAGAGTGAACCTTGATTCACATTACATATAAAACTTGGGGCCGGGAAATGGCTCAGTAAGAATGCTTGCTGCATAAGCACAAGGACCTGAGTTCGGAACCCCAGAATCCACACAAAAGCCAGATGTGGTCAGTCTACAGCCCCAGTGCTGAAGGGGCTGAGACAAGAGCATTGCTGGGGCTTGCTGGTCCCCAGTCTAGCTCCAGATTCAGTGAGAGGCACTATCAGAGAGTCCTAGGGGGCACCTGTGTATTCAAGTAACACACTCATTCAAGATGGACCTCCAAATAAACACAAAAGCTGAAACTACAAGGAAGTTTCTTTTAAAAAAGAAAACAAAACATCAGGAGAAGATCTGAAAACTGAGAAGCAACCAGGTTATACAACTAGAGAATAAACACATTATAGTATAGATGGATGGTCATGGCTCGGCAATAAAAAGGACCTAATTAGCATATGTAACCAAACATGCCATAACATAAATGAACCTTGAACATAGAGGAAGAAGTCACACACACAATAGAAATATAGTTATATCAAGTTCAGTAGCCAGTACCCCAACACACATTGGACTTTCCCCAACCTTTTAAACTACTTTTCATTTTTTTAGTTTTTTGAGACAGGCTTTCTCTGTGTAGCTCTGGCTGTCCTGAAATTCGCTATGTAGACTAGGCTGGCCTCGAACTCAGAGATGAACCTGCCTCTACGAGTGCCACCACTTCCTAGCTTTTTAAGCTACATTTTCATTTTATACTAAGTCAATTCATGACAAATGTATTGCATATGTACAGAAGCAGACACTCCCCTCTATTAATCACAGGTAAACTATAAACGAGTATCTTTTCAGGAGTGCATTAAATTTTTAGAGGCAAAGTAGCTTAAATAGGAACAAATAAGCTCAGAAAAATAGAAAAAATGTGCAAGAGTGGTAAACATTAGTTATACCTATCTTTTAATATTATTTTTGCTTGTTTTCAAGTTAGGGTCTCCCTAGGTAACCCATGCTGGTCTAGAGCTCATAGCCCTCCTTCTGGTTCTCTCCAATGCTAGAATTCTAGGCATGTACCACCACATCCAACCTTTCCTATCCTTAGGGTATACAAGTGTGCACTGTGTGTGTTCAGGTTAAAACTTTTCCACTGTTAAGTGGAGAGCTGCTGCAGACAGAGCCACTATGAGAGGAAGAGCCTGTGGCAGAGTGTAAGGCGAGCAGAGGACAAACTCAAGCAGACCAACTATCCCAGTCTTGTTAGGATAGAGACTGGCCTGTCTACTGGTCATTCATACTTTATTGTGTCCTGTTTTGTTCCTTATTTGCTTGTTCCACTACTTTGTAATTAAGGCAAAGGAGTTCACTAGTCTAAGCATTCCGAACCACACTTCAAAACGTTTTACTCAAACACCTTTACTCTTCTGAAAATACAACTAATTTCTACATACGGTTTTTAAAACATATTTATTTATGTGTATGTGTGTGCCTGCATTTATATATGTGTACCACGTGTGTGCAGGAGCCTATAGCGGTCAGAAGAGGCACTGGATGCCCTTAGCTGGAGTTGTAGATGGTTAGCCACAATGTGGGTAAAGAGGATCGAACATGCATCCCCAGAAAAGCAGCTCTCATCTGCTGAGCGATCTCCTGCTCTACATACCATTATTTTTAAGATGAACCTTAAAACAGCTGAAAAGACAGGCTGGGCATGGGGCCAAGGACTGCTACTGCTCTTAAGCACAGGACTGGCGTATGAGACGCTGGACAGTGGTGGGCAGGAGCAGCTAGCAGGTCTTCTCCAGGAAGGCTTACATACAGCCTGAGATACTGCTAGCACACCAGTTCCAAGTAGAAGTTACCATAATAGGGATCCTCAACACTGAGCAGTTAGTTTCTATGGATCACAGCTCCCAAATAGCTCCATTTTAGTTTAGTTTTTAATTCTCAGGTTGCCTTCATTTATACGTAGTATATAATCAAATGTGGCAAAGTCTTCTTTGGTAACACTCTTGCCTTATCAGCTGTGCTAGTGCCATGACTTCTTAGGCAGCCGACAGCCCTGGTCCAGGGCCCAGCCTATGACACAACTGGAAGCAGCGCTGCTGTCAATTGCCCAATTACCTGAAATGTTCCATCACTGCCATATTTGTGAAAACTTTTGCAATGGGTGACAGACAAACATTTCCCAGACACATAAGCATTACCTATCATCACTGGGTTCATGCTCAGCCATCTCCCTGTGGACATTTCCAGAATAGCTTATATTCTTAAAAGCTATGTGGAAAAAGTTCCTCAGCTCCCTAGCTCCAGCAATCCTTGATAATGACCAATTCACTCTATAGAGTAGAAATCTTTAGGGCTTCGACTGAGTAAGTAAGTTGGTATTTACAAAGGAGTTGAAGTGAGACGGAGTTTGAAGCAGCAAAGAAATATGGCAAAGGTTGGGTATGGTGGTACAAGCATTTACTCCTAGCAGTTGGGAGGCAGAAGCAGGCAGATCTATGAGTTCCAAAGTTAGCCAGGGATACATAGAGAGATCTTGCTTCAAAACAAAAAAAGGGAGGGAGGGAGGGAAGGAGGGAGGGAAGGAGGGAGGGAGGGAGGGAGGGAGGGAGAAGGAGGGGAAAAAAGAAAGAAGGAAAATAAAGAGAAAAAAGAAAAAAGCAGAGATGTCATAAGGACATGAAGCCTCTTCTATAAATAAATATAAATGCTGCCACCACAATCAACTGCCTAAACCACATGGTGTGGCCCTCCTCATTGTTCTGTTTAAATGTATATCCAGTTTCTTATGAAATAACAAAACTAAGCACAGGTCACGATACATGGCGCCCAGTGTGCTCACACAGATGCTCTAGCCTTTGGTCCCTTTTCTAAAAGAACGCCCATTAATAAGCAACTAAAAGAAGAGGTCAAGGGAAGGAGACACAAGGTAACATGGACAGGAATTCAGAACCCATGGTCTGCCTAGACAAGGATCAAGAAGAACTTGGAGCCAGGAATGGTGGCACACACCTTCAATCTCAGCACCCAAGATGCAGAGGTAGCAGATCTCTGTGAGTTTGATGGCAGCTTAATCTATACAGCAAGTTCCAAGCCAGCCAGTTCTATGTAATGAAACAGTCTCAAAAAAACCAAACAAAGGAATCTTGGGCTGGGGATGCTGCCCACTGTAGGTAGAATGACTCATTACCATGTGTAAGCGTTACATTTGATTCTCTATATTGCAAATAAAAAAACGGAGGTCTTAAGTCAAACCAGTCAGCTGTCAGAGGAGACTAGAAAATGTTTCACAACAGTGAGAAAATGGGACCTGTGTTAAAGATCCTGCCTTAGGGTGAGAGTGCAGACTACTCTGTGGCCATGCCTTCTAAAACCACCTGAAAGTGACCATTTATTTCAAAAAGTCCCTATTTCCAACTATAACATCAAAGCGATTATCCAGTTCTTTCATGCTCTTGTTCCTCTTGAATGGTTTAGGAAGGAAACTTACTGGCCCAGGTAGGAGATCAAGAGCAAGACAAAAGGAGGGACGGAGGGAAAAGGGAGTCAAGATCACAAGGTTCAAGACCCACCACCTGGACAGGCTTCCTGGCAAGCCACCTCTGCTAACGGTGCACATGAACTCCTCAGTGAGACTTCAGGAGGAAGCCAACGCTCCATCAATAACCTCAACTCCACTAACTCTACATTAGTGCCACATGGATGTGTTTTGTAAAAGTCTTGATTTCCCCTGAGCTGCGGGAAAGAGGACAGTTCTCTACAAAAAAGGCAGGGGTAGCCAACCGTATCTGTAGACTTCTTCAGTGGCTGTTCTGAAAGGGAAGCACTCTCCTGGGCCATTGGAAATGCTCTAACATCAGTAGCCTATCAATTTCTCTCCCTGGTAAAGATGGTGGGAGCTGCTCAGAAGCATACTGGATGCCTATAGAGCAGATGGCTCAATGTGCTCCAATAAAAACTAAGATAATGGTCACACTTACAAGTGACTTTCTCAGAGCCCAATGGCTGGCAATGCTTTATTCTCGGGGGGGGGGGGGGGTGAGGGGGGGGAGGATCACACCTCCAAACCATCAGGGCTGCCACCGGAAAAGGCTGAGGCTGAATCACTGTGACTGCCATCAGTCTGTGTGATGTTTCCGTAAATCATCCAGGGTCAGGGTCTCAACAGTGCTAACAGGGCAGCCTCTTGATCTGTGGCTACAAGAGGAAGAGATGCAAGCAGGCCACCACGAGCTCTAAGACCCACCTACTGCAGAATTAGGCAGCCTGAAGACACGACCCTAAGATAAGTACAAAACAAAGCCTCCATCACAGCACACTCCACAGCTGGAATCCCACAGGAAGACTGCCATGCTTTCCTTCTTATGAGAGCAAATCTGAAGAAGCACTTCACTTCTCAGTCTGGCATTGGCCCCTCTGTAGCAACCTCAACTTCACACAGGGTCATAAAAGGACAAAGTCCTAGTTACGAAGAAATGCCACTGGGTTTCGTGACAGGCACTGGCAAACTTGCAAGCTCAAGGACTTGGCCTTACAGTCACAACAACATGAGCTGGGGACACAGAAACAAAATAGAAATACAGATGCTAAACCATAGGGCAAGACCAGAATAAGAGGCCTTCTCTCTATTCTCCAGCAGGGACCCCACCTTCAAGGTCAGTCTCTGGGCCCTCAGTCCCTCCAGAATACTGTGCCCGCCTCCAATGAGGTCATCCATGCCGTGGTGAATGTTCTGGAGGGAGGAATTAAACTGCAGTGATTCATCCATGGGTATGGTGGTGTCAGAGTCCTGTGAAAGAAATGCAGGCACTTGATTAACTTCCCTTGCCAGTCAGCTCCTGGGGTCTGCTCTGCCTTTTGGCCAAGGTCAAGCCAGAAGAACCAGAGGAAACAATGCAGGAATCAGAGAGTCAAAGGGAAGAAAAAGCAAAGTAAAGGTGTGTGTATGGGCGTGGGGTCTGTACCACAATAGCAGAGGTGTCAGGTCCATCACTCTCCAAGTGAGTTGTTACAGTTTGGTTTTCTGCATCTGTCACATCTCCACTGAGGAAAAGCAGCTATTCCTTCAAGACCTCATTCACTTCTCCTAAAGGTTTTCTCTGGCTCCTCCCGAAGATAGCTGTTCAAATGTTCCTTTACACGGCTTCTTGCTTATATGCTATTACATGTCTGCTTTTGTTCTTTAGCTATTTTATCTATAGTTTATCGCTTTGATTAGACTACAGATCCAAGGGGTGGTGCTTTCTACTGAAGGCTTATGGGTGTTCAGGATGGGAACTCACTTCTGAGGAGGCAGGAAAAAGCCACTAAAGAAAAGAAAGGTAAGTGGAAGACGAACAAAGACTACAGGCTGATAACAGGCTATCTAAAAGGCTTGGGATCTGAGTGTCTCAGACTTCAGGACTCTGCAGACTTTGGAAAGGAGTCTACCTACTGAGGAGCTCCTTTGGATGCTGCACCTTCAGACTGAAGATGCCTCATCAGTACAGACCAAGCCCTTTTACTTCACACATCCATTTCCCTAAACTCACTCAATATGCTGGGAGTCATTCCTGTTCTCCCCATTTTGCAGATGAAGAAAGTGAAGCCCAAAGGGATGGAATAACATACCCAGATAGGTAGGATCCCAGGGCAGAGTGCACAGCCAACTCTCAATTGTACCCACACTGTAGACAAAAACACTAAGAATAGTCCTGGTGGCTCTAACCTCACAGTCTGGGCTCGGGAGAGGACCAGTTCATCACCAGCTGTGGGTGCTCTCCTTCCTGCTGTTTGACTGACCCAACCTCCTGCCAGGTAATACCCCTTCTACCACTGAAGCCCCAATTCCCACTGGCAGGAAGATAAACCATTTGTTCTGCTGCTCAAGTTCAGAACCAGCCTTTAGGTGGACATTCTGAATTTCCCTCTAACAGAACTGCTCAAAGGGCGGAGCCATGTTTAGTAATTTTGTCAAATGTCTTACTTGGTACCTTGGTGTTGATTCTAATGTTAAGAGAGTCAATGGCTCCCCTTATCCTGCAAGCATTTAGTGACTTTACACACAAACCTGCCTTACACTCATTCCCATCTGGAAAGGGACGGGTGGTAGGTATCCTCTTTTACAATAGGTAAAATGACTAAAGAGAAGCTTCATTTGGTGAGTCAATGTTTCTGAGTAGCCTAGTGAATGTGGTGCCACATCAGGATGGCAGTCAACAAAATAATCCTAAGAGGTCCTCTCTGGCCCCAAAATGCCTGACGTGACCTATCTTATTCGGTATCTTACAGCATGCTGCATTTGTGACTTGCTAATCACCACAACCTGCCAGTCCACCTGCTCTGGAAAAACAAAACTATGAAGTCATTCCTGAGGCACTTGAAGAAATGCACGACAGCAGGGGGATGGAGTGATGAGTCTATCCCTCAGCCAGTGAGAATCAGGAAGAAGGGGCATTGCTTGGCAGGAGGCTGTGTCGGTCAGACAGCAGGAAGGAGAGCACCTGGTTCTCTCCCAGCCCAGTCTGTGCGAGATTAAAGGTACCAGGATCACTCTTAGTGTTTCTGTCTACAGTGTGGTTACACAAGGGCAAAGTGCCAGGAATTCTAGCGGCAGGTTTAAAAAGTAACAAAATATAAAGCCCAAACCCACCTCACTTGGTAGAACACACTACACAGGACCCCAGGAAAGGCCAGTACATTGCACATACAGAGAACGATCCTACTGAAGCTAGAAGGCAGAGGTGGGGCTTCCAGGAAATCAAACATACAAACCAAGAAGCTACTCCAAAAGCAATCCATCTAACACTAAATATCTGTTAGCACGTCTCTCCAAATTACATTCAGACCAGGAGCAAAAACATTTTAATGCATCTGAGGCTGAAACCACACACACACACACACGCACACACACACACACACGCACACACACACACACACGAACACACCATGACAATGCCTGAATTAAACATACACACAGCACAATGGCAGTGCTTGAAACATATGCACATGCACGCAAGCACACACACAGCACTAAAGAAGTGCCTAGAGGCAGCTGCGTCTCTATAGATGGGCTAAGTTCTAATCGTCTGCCTCCATGAGATCACAAAACACCTGGACTGTGTGAGCTTCTACCTCTGCCCATTCCTTCAATTTAACTGCCTCCTCTTCAGGTTTTCGTGTTGGAAATTCCCATCTAGGTATAGTCTTAGTGACAATGTACAAAATCCCCTGTCAGTACCGTTTAGTCTCCTCCTCAGTCGGCTTCAAGCACCCCACTAAGGGGTGATGCCTGGTGACCTGCACTTAGGCCCCCCTCCCCTCGTGTCTGCTTACGTTAGTGGTGAAAGTGCGAGACAGAAGCTCCTCTCGTTGTCTCTCCTGCTGCTCCCGGGTATAGCGCCGGTGCTGAAAGTTCCTGAGGGCCGTCTGCAGGTGCTGGACATCATACTTCAGTTGGTCGACACGGCTGGAATTAATGAGACAGAGATTAGTTCCAGGAACTGAGGATAGCCAACTCTGAGGCAGCCTGGCTTTGGACTCAGGGAAGAAGACCCGGCTTCATGGCTCCTCACAGTGCCCGCACCAGCGCCTACACTGAGAAGCAAAGATGCTGAGTCGAGCAGCAGCTTGTGGTTAAGGTGGATGGAATCATGTACGATTCCAGCAGCTTTACTTAAAGTCTGCTAGACTCCAGCTCTTCAGGGAACAGGTGACAGGAAGCAGGCTTGATGACCCCTTCCTGACCTTCCGTGAGTTAGTCCACACTCCTGGAAGAAGCCCAAGGGCAGCTAGGAGGTAAGAGCAGCAATGAGGTTTCATGGAACTTTTAGGAGCAGGGTTTGGAGTGGTGGTGAGGGGAGTTTTCCTTTGATTTCATGGTGGGGTATCAAACATTTGATCAGTACTTCATTATAAACAGACTGATTGAGGTGATTAGGACAAGGCATTTCAGCCCAACAGAAGCCAGCGGGAACTAAACCGCAGAGCCAGACTCCCCAGCTGCATTATACTTTCAGGGTCTCATCAGAAAATGCATATTTTCAGAGTGACCTCAAAGAAACAAGAGATCATAATCACTGACAAAAGAAGCATGGGACGATGATCACAGGCTTCTGAGTCACAAACCTCCTCCTTTTAGAGGATGTATAACTTAGAATTGTGTATTTTAGGGAGACTATCTTTGCATAGTCTTCGTTTCTGTAGTATGTACCCAGATTTTCAAAATATTCTAGTTTCTAGTGTGACAAAAGGCTGCCTGGGTGGGCCTGCAGTATCTGAGCCATGTCAGGGATCAACACTTACAGTTTGGCATTCTGCCTTTTATTAGGTGGCTCTTTGCTCGACAAAATCTCCAGACGCTCTAGATGGCTGAATATCTGGTCTATGCTTGCTTGGATTTCATTTTCTACTACTGCACAAAAGAGAGAGAAAAAAAAATAATTGCTGGAAAAAAGATAACAAACTTAAATTAAGAGTGACAAATGTTGCCGGGCAGTGGTGATGCACACCTTTATCCCCAGCACTCAGGAGGCAGAGGCAGGCGGATCTGAGTTAAAAGCCAGCATGATCTACAGAGCAAGTTCCAGGACAGCCAGGGCTACACAGAGAAACCCTGTCTCACCCCACCCCCAAAAAAGTAATAAATAAAACATTTTTCCATAACACAAACTAAAACGTGTATTTCAAAAGGAGCACAATACATAAAAAGATGAATCAATTCAAGGTATATTGTTTCAAAGCATGTGTGTTCTTATATGCATTCAGACATGCATAGCTACACATAGCTGTTAGCTGCCCTGGTTTTAAAGTAGAAGTCATGTCTGAAAAACATAAACTCCCCACCTTTAGAAAATAAACATTTTTTATTGTCCAAATAACTCTGTTAAGCTAAATTTTTTATATAGTTCTATTTGAGTTGGGTATCAGAAATAGATAATAAGCCTCTAGTAAAACGGCGGGCAACTGAACTCCTCATAGATGAGGGATGCTTTAAAAAAAAAAAAAAGCATAAAGGAAAGGGAAAATTAGTATGGAAACACCCAGAGGCATTCTGAAAGCATGGGTAGGCCGAGGTGTGGAGCCCTCAGAATAGACCACATATCAATAGGAAAGACCCAGGAAAGAGCCCGCAGAGGTAGGGAGTGTGATAGTCACTTTCCTTATCCCCTTTGATAAGGCTGTCAAAATGACCTCTTTCCATTTCTAATCAGGCACCAGTGAGATTATTGGGAAGGCAAACAAAGGCCAGTCGGCAGAAACTAAACTGCACAGAGCAAGCATCCAGGCGGCTGCCTTCCCCACCAAGAAATGACAACCCTGGCACCAGCCCTTCCTAGGCCCCCGCACCTGCAGCAAACACGGCTTAGACTAGAGCGTTGTAGAGTGCAGAGCTAAGGGAAGGGCCACGCTGAGGAGCCATGGAAAAAGAGGAAACAGAAACAGGCCTGGCGAGAGCTGGGCAGCGAGGGACAGAGCTTCTGTGGGAGGTCTACAAGGCTGGCTCAGAGAGAGGCCCTTTGCTTGGAACAGGAATGAAACGCCAAACCACAACCCCACATGCTTCTCAAAAGAAACTGTGGTGTGGGAACTAAACTAATTAATATTGCTAGTTGTTTGGATAATCCTACTAAGAAGCCAGAATTCTCAGCTCAGGAGAGATGGCCAGTTCCAGGTCAACATGTCTGAATTTTCAGACTAGGTAATATGATTAAGAGAGATGGAGAAAGAGCTTCCATTCCCATAAGGCCATGTCAGGTTGAGTGGAAGGGTAATGGGGGATAAAAACTGGTGGACTCCAGAGGACACAATCAGGGAACTGAGACTTGGCCAGCGGTTTTTCTGTTCATCCTAACAACTCATTCCACGCTGAGTCACTAAGCCCCCAAGGCAGAATGCAGTCAGGAAACCCAGCCCATTAGCCCCGTGTCATCAGAGAAAGGACTCTGCTCTCCCTGGTTAATTACTCACAGTGCACAGACTGCCTGTCTGCCGTCTCCAGGCGTCCCATGTGAGACTGGATCTCGTGGACCTGCCTATCAAAGGAAGAGGGAGGAAATGAGTGAGACAGGAATAATCACTGGCACTTCAGTCAGGAAAGACAACTTGTTCTAATGCCATCTTACAACTGATTTCAACTGACAGTGCTGCTGAACTGTAAAATTTAGATGTGGCACGTTAGGCCACCCATTTTGGCATCGTTTCTAATATCCTAATGCTAATAATAATACTGCTAGCATTTAGTGAGTGCTTACTGTATCTGAGACACTGCTAAGTCAATAACCCTGAAAGGAAAAGCACTATCACCATTCTCATTTTATAAATAAAAACTGAAACCCAGAAAGGTCATTAAAGTTGCTCAAGGCCACACAGCAGGCGATAAACCTCACCGAGGATCCAGCCAATCCCACTCTCTGTTCTGTGACCCAATGTGCTAAGCACTGGTCTGCCTACCAAGAGTCAAAGGGCAGGGGAGATACAATCCTTGCCCCTGAGAAACAATGTAATTAGGAACTGAGGCCAGATGGACATGAAAAATCCCTGAGAAAACTTACGAGAAAACCAACACACAGAAGCAGAAGCAAACAAAGTTGAGGGAGGAGCTGTGTACAGTGGGGCAAAGGAAATAGGAAGGCTGGGGCTGAGAACGTGTAAACTGTGCCATTTTGTGGATGAAGGAGTTGTGTTTGCTTGTTTTTGAGACAAGATCTCATTTATGTAGCTGAGGCTCACCTTGAACTTGTGATTCTCCTGCCTCAGCCTCCACAGTGTTGGGTGTGCATGTCACCATAGAATAAGCTATGCAGAAGGCTTGCAAGGCACTTCATGTGGTGTAAAAGCAGCAGCTGTGCTTGAAGGGCACCGCAGAGACAGCAGAGGGAGTAGGCCCTGGAAGATAGGTATCTCCTGTTTGGTAAACATCTTTCCCTGACAACAGGGGGGAACTGCCATTTATTTGGAAATGCAACAGGTCCCAGACATTAGGCCCAGAGCACTCTCTGGAGACTTTCCAGGCCAAAGTCACCTTCCAATCTTTCTTAGTGGTTCCCCATCACTTGTCAGCTCCTGGAATGCAGCTTATGTTAGCCCCAATGCCTCCCGAGCTTGTACAGGCTCTCTGCACAGAGCCTGTGTGAGGAGGTCTCATCCCCCGCCCTTAAGGGGAAGTACAACAGCTTTTCTCCACTGTGAATTTTATCAAATTTTACCAGGACCAGCCAGGAGCCCCGATCTTGCTTCACTGTGTCTCTAGCCTTTTTCAGGGAGTTCTTGTAACTTCTAAGTGTGACCTATGGCACCAGAACCCAATCCAGCTGTCCAAGACTTCCTGAATGCTCCAAGGTAAGCCTTGTGACCCCGAGAAGCAACCTGTCAGCTGCTTCAGGAAAGGAAATATGGGGTGCTTTGGAGGGGGCGGGATGGGGCAGAGGCAGTGGAGATACAGAGGCTGGTGCAGGGATGCAGATGGAGCTAATTGCTATGTGGAACACCTGGGTGAGGACAACAGCAGGGACTGGAGGTTTGATGGGCAGGAAAATAGGATTCCTATTGGTAGAAGTAGAACACAGGCAAGGAAGTAAACTTGTAAAGGTGACTTAAAGCAAACACAAAGTTGGTGTCATTATCCACAGGAACAACAAAAAAGAAAAAGAAAAATAGAGGCAGCAAAACAAACAAAAAACCCATAACCAACCCTATTCTGAAGAAGTATATGGAAGTTGACTCAATAAATCAAGAAATAAGCAAATACATCAGTAGCACATAAACAGATACTTAATGTACTAGGTTTTTCTTTTTCCATTCAATATCATCTTATCTTAAAGACTTAATGCCCACACTAATACGACTAGATCAAGTTTTTATTTATAAGCATTTATTTACTTAGTGTGTGTGAAGGTGCAATTGAGTCAGAGTGGAAACCGGAGGACAGCTTGTAGGAGTTAGTTTTTTCTTCCACCACATGGGTTCTGGGGCTCAAACTCAGGTTATCAGGCTTGGCAGCATGCCTTTTCACCCACTGAGTTATTTGCCAATCCTGCTAGCTTTTATTTAATCTGCTGAAATTAATCTGAGTTCTTTCTTGATGAGCAATTCGGTAGTTATTATATTATTAGCAGTATTGATATGTCTCTCACTGAATAGATCCACACACAGTCCTTTATTTGAAACCCTTAAACACAAGGAACTTTGAACTTCTTTTTTAATTTTCAGAAAGAATTATGTTTCATGAGCTGGGCATTGTGGTGCACGACTTTAGTCCCAGCACTACAGAGACAGAAAGGCGGAGGGACCTCTGAGTTTGAGGCCAGCCTGGTCTTATATAGTGAGTTCTAGGACAGTCAGAGCTACATAATAAAGTGACCTATCTCAAAAAAGAAAGAAAGAAAGGAAGGAAGGAAGGAAGAAAGATGTGACCATAGAAAACAAGTAGCACATATTGCCTGTGAACACAAGTGTAAGAAGAATAAAACGATGTGAAGATGGCAAACTCTGGCGGTGAGAACAGATATAGGTGCTTTTGATTCAGCTTGTTTATAAATCAACTATCTGGAGCACTTATATTAATATGAATCCTAACATTGGGTGATGTTACTTTTATTTTTATGTGTGTTTGCAATATTTCATAAATAAGAAAAATAGGTTTTTCCAGATGTTAATGATTTAATAAAACTCATTACTTACTTATTCATATACTCATACATTCAACAACAAATGGGCTATATAACCATAATGACCCATGGGAAAGTGGGAAACGAAACTAAAGGTCTTCTGCGGTGGGAAAGAACACAATAAGGATAACTCTAATCTTGGCTGATTTAAAGATGTGTTGGTTTCTTCCATGGTATCTATGATATATGAAGCCTAAAGACAGTACAGATTGAGATTTGTGGTTAAATAAAGATACCAAAGGATGCTCTTCAAATAACTGGAATGGGCTGGGCACACACCTTTAATCCCAGCACTTGGGAGGCAGAGGCAGGCGGATCTCTGTGAGTTTGAGGCCAGCCTGGTCTACAGAGTGAGTTCCAGGGCAGTCAGGAGTACACGGAGAAACTCTGTCTCGAAAAACCAAAATAAATAAATAGAACAAACGACTGGAATGGATGAGAGAAGTTGAAAGGGGTTTGTCTCCTACTTCTGCTGAAGGGAGTCCCCAAAGCAAAAGGTACATGTTCCAAGACACCGTATTTCAGCTTTACATAGGAAACAAATTACAAATTGCACAATTATGCTGTCTTCTTGAAAAACAGAAAAGGAAGGCGCCCCTACCTGTGCCACATCAGGCCCATGAACTGTCTGGGATCTTAAAAGGGTCGTCATGACCAAAGACAGAACTGGAATGGAAGCGCTTGTCTGAGATTTTCAAGGGCAGGCAAAACAATAATAATACCCTAAAAACTCTTTGGCCAGCTTTGTTATACTAAGCTAAAAAGGATAATTTTAAGAAATTACTGATGTTCCCCATTTAATTTCTATTTATAAGTTCTGTTTGGCTCTGAATGTATTAGAAAAGATAAAACCAATAAAGTTCAGCCTCTACATTCCATGCTAGGAAATAAATGCAAACAGCATGGCATGTGTGACTGGCATGGGGGAAGCTAATACAGCACTTGGAGAATCCAATTCCACTCAAGTGGGAACCAAACAACACCTACACAGTCAAGAGACAGGTGATACCCAAATATGACTTGGGGGTGTAGACATGACAGAAAAAGAAGCCTCAGGTTTTTCTAAGCATGGAGTCCACCATGGATATGGGTTACATTATAGCCAAGCAGAGAGAGAGTACATATTAAGCAGAGGCATTGCTTTTATTTTTTAAGTTGAACTGATCGAATTCAACTATGCAAGCTGACAGACACTTTGCAAGTCATTTAACTCCTTGGTGCCCCTGTCTCAAATATACAACTGAGCTGCTAATGGTAACAATTATTTGGAAGACTGCAGAACCCAATGCAGTATGAAAATGCTGTGTAAACTAAACAGCATCAAATTAAACTGTTGTTGCTTTTCAAGTCATGAGTGTGGTGGTATATGTCTTTAATCCCAGCACTCAAGAGACAGAGGCAGGTGGATCTTTGTGAGTTCTAGGGCAGCCTGATTTTCATAAGAGTTTTCCAGGTCAGCTGGGGCTATACAGTGAGACTCTATCTCAGACAGACAGACAGACAGACAGACAGAGTAGTGGGTTAGTCTGGGTGTGACAGTGCTCACCTGTCATCTTAGCACTTGAGACAAAGAAGAAGGTGGACTCTAAATTCAAGGCCAGCCTGAGCCACACAGCGAGTTCTCAGCTATACAGGGAATTCCCGTCTTGAATACACACACACACACACACTAAGAGAGAGAGAGAGAGAGAGAGAGAGAGAGAGAGAGAGAGAGAGAGAGAGAGAGAGAGAGAGAGAGAGAGAGCGAGAGAGCAGTGGAAACCACCTGGTGATTTTCACATCTTCCACTCTGCCTCTGTAGCTAGTCTTTACCTCATAAGGCAAACTGACAAGTTGATCTAGAGATAATAGTTCTTAAAACTACCTACGCACTAAAACCAACTGGAAAGCCTGTTCACTATAGAGCTGTTTGTATCCAAGACGTATTTAACCTGCACAGTCTAGAAATGAGACCAAGCGTGGCAGACTGAACAACACAAGGAACAAATATAACCATCTTTACAAGCACAAGTATCTCAAAAACGGAAGTCTGGCTATTGCTTCTCCATAAAGCTCACCTTAGTGAATTATTATTATTACTGAAGTATAAAATGACCTGTTTGCATCTTTTCTTTCCATTCATTCCTGCGCAGGACTTTTCCAGTTAAATGACTTTAAATAATTGATTTAATGTCAGGTACTTTCACAGTAAGACAGTCACAGCTCAAGTTCAAAGTTCTAGAGAGATGAGTATGTTCTATGTATGTTGTGTCAACTCAGCAACTAGCAGATTAACCTCAATGCAGTGCTAGGCCTCTGTGCCTTGCTGGGTATAGGACCTGTTCTTAGCAACGTGAGTGTAATTTTCTGTTTCATTCCTTCCCAAGTGGCTCAAAAGCTAGCCTTTTTTATCTCTTCCTACATTTTTATATAATATGCAAACTGTCATTATAATGCAATTTCCTTATTTTCCCTCTCCCAAATCAAACATTTTGTTGTCAAAGGAAAAGGAAAACCATAAACTCAGAATATCAAAGAGAAAGAAAACAGCCACCGTCTTACTTCCATTCCTTCTGCTATGAGTTTACTAGGGAGGCTGGATGACTAGTTTATTTCATTCTCAGACCCAAGGAGTATGATACTTTGGTGTTGTCCTAATACAGCTACAGAAAATTCTTAAAATAGCATAGGTATGGCCCCTTACCATGGCCAGCTACATGTCTGGCAAGGTGCCAAAACACAGGACACTGTAAATAAAGGAAACTAATTTAGCTATGAGACGCTAATCTAAACTCAATGTTTCAGTTTCCTTAAAACTAACTTGTCATCAAATATGACTGACAATAATAGTCTGTTACCTGCATTTCTTTGTGTCACAAACATATGTTCTTTAATATCCAATCAAAAACACAGAACACTTTTCGTACAACCCATAACACTCCCACTGGACAATGAACTCATGGACACAAGCTTCGTCAACTGCATCTCTGTTTCTGAAGCTCTACCAACCCGGAGGACTAAGCTGGCGGGTGCTGTACAAAGCTGGGGGTTGGGGTGCTAGTTTTCCTTCCCAAAAGGCAGTCAACGGCTTGCAGCAGGAGCTACCCGGCCCAAGACTTCGCGCCCAGACCGGCCCCCTCTCACAGCTGAGGACATCCCGCTAGGGGCTGAGAGGTGGGGAGCAGCCCCTGGCGGAAAAGCTCGACCTCCACAATGGCAGTCGCCAAAGCCCCGAGCCCCAGGGGCCGCCTCCCGGGCCGAGCCCAGCCCGCTCCCCGACGCAGCCCTCACTTGTGCGTTTGTTGGTACAGCGGCTCCATGACGCCGGGCGAGCCGGCCTGCGGCTTCCTCGGAACACGTCCTCACAGCCCCATTTCCGGCTTCCGGCTTCCGGTCTCAGGACCCGCCCTTTTGAGTAAGGCGCCCGCGACTGTGCCTGTCCCGTGGGGCTTGTGAGGTCGGAGAAGGGGTTGCGTGGAGGGAAAGTAGTGTGCAAAGGATGGGTGTGGCTCGAGGCTTGGCCCAGCGGGGAGCGACTGGGGAGGTTTTTTTGCTGAAGCCCAGCTTCAGGTTTGAATCAGGTATCGGAGAGGACGGTCGCGAGGTACTGACGTCAGAGCCTCAGCGAGAAGTCGCCGGCGACTTTCTCTACCCCGCTCTTCACAGCGATTTCCGGCTGGACTTCTTAAACTGTGATTACGGGTCTGGGGATTTCGTTCCTCAACACGAATGCTTTTCCTGTCTCGAACTCGTCCGCCCACTAGTCTTCCCATCTCCTTCTTGATTTCCGTTCAGCCCACAGTTAGCATGTGTCCTGTGTGACGTGGAACAACCAAATTCCTTCTGTTCTTCAAGAGGTTGGACTAGAGAAGGAAATACGATCTGTGTACAAATAAGCATTCCAAAAGGTAGAAAAATCCCAATAAATCCAAAGATAATGAATTGAGCTGGGCTTGTCGTCAGTGGGCGGGTGACCTTTGGATTAGGATTTGGAAGGGCCCAAACACTTGTCTTCACCTATGGCCATCTCATTTCCATCCATCTAGGTTCTTATCTACAGTTCCTCCCAAGGGAGGAGTTGTTCCTCTTCCTTTGTGAGTTGGACTATTTTCCTGTATCCTGCAGCCCTCCCAGTTTCATGTTCCAAGAGACCGCCTGCGCATATTCATTCTTTCCCTAACATTAAGTTTCCCACTTCCTCTCAAACTCACTGAACATGTACTGTGTACCATGCACAGACACGTGGGGGAAGAACATGAACAAAACACATTCCTGAAGTTTCTCTTCTGTCTATTGAGAAGGTTCATACCTTGAAGCCAAATTCGCAATAAGCATCAGCCATCATTGGTGTTAGGACCGTTTCCCTGGAGAGGAGCAAGAGGGGTTCATGGATCAAGAATTATGGGTATAGGGCATTTAAGAATCAATAGAAGGTTTGAGGGGGGCTGCATTTCAATCATGACTGAATGGACAGTGTGATTGGGGAGAGCTAAATAAAGGCTACTTTATTAAATTTTCAGTATTTAACTGGTGAGGCATGTGCAGGGGTGTATGTATCACAAAACCCATGGCCCCGTATGAAGAACAGTAAGTATAAATAACAGAAAAGAGTGGTCTTCATCTTCATTTCTTCTGTAATAAATACAGTAAAGACCACTTGCAGTATCCATATATCACAAGTCTCCATTTCCAGTAACTTTATCTGTTCTTACCCTTTACTTCTGAATGTGCTGGTTTTGACCACCATGAAAAAGAGAGAAAGCAACACTTTTCTAATGCCATGGTTCTTCTGTCTGCATTGGTCCCGGTAGCATTCTTGTCTTTCCAGTTCCTTGTGCTATTTGCTTTGACGTCACTCATGCTGCGTCCCCTTCCCTCTGCTGTTGCTTCCTGAGTTTTTTTTTAAACTATGCTTTGCCAGTGACAGCAGGAGTTGCAGGTATTGCCTAGAGTCCTGTGTTTGCTGGTTACTTCTCTCATCGCTGTGACTCATGCCTGGCAAGGAGCTACTCAGGAGAGGGAGGGTTGATTTTGGTTCACAGTGTGAAAAGGAACCGTCCATCCTGGCAGGAAAGTCATGGTGGCAGGCAGCTTCATGGTGCTGGGAATGGGAGGCAGCTTCTTGCTACATCTCAGCAGACCAGCAAAGAGAAAGCAGAAGACTAGCACTCTGTTGGCGTTCTCCTTTCCTTTTATTTAGTCTGGGATGTCAACACGTGGGACAGTGACGCCCATATTCATGGGGAGCATTCTTCCCTTAGTCCTTTCTGGAAATAACGTCTCAGACACACCCAAGTGTACCGCTCTTGTGTCCCCAGAGCTACTTTGTTCTTATTTGTGTATATGTGCATGGCTATGTGTGTCTGTGTGCAGATGCCTGAAGAGACCAGAAGAGGGCATTGGATCCCCTGGAACTGGAGTTACTGGTGGTTGTGAGCTGTCTGATACAGGTGATGAGAAATGAACTCGGGCCCTCTGGACGAGCAGCAAGTGGTATTAAGTGCTGAGACATCTCTCCAGATCCCCTGAGTGTTTCTTAATGTAATCAGGCTGACAATCTAAAATTTGCCATGACAAATATTGACAGAAGTATCAAATTCAGGAATTTTGTAGGATTGGTGTATAACAATATAGCTTCTGCATTCCTACCTAGATGTGATGCATTTCCCAGTGTTTACTACATCCTGGCTTCCACACACTGAAGCCCATTGGTAGAGGCAGGTGGAGGATTGGTTAGGGTGGCTTTGGAAGAGAAGTCCTATTCATGCAAGGAACATCTGACTCTTACCTGACACAGCTTGAGACTGACCCAGTAGCTCATGAAGTCATCACATTGATCATAAGGAACAGAGGAGATTGGCTGCGAAGGCCAGTTGGCCTTAGACAGTAATAATATCAAATGAAAATAGACACGGTCACTGCTGCAGGACTGCGGCATGTGGTGTAAAACTGTAGAGGCCCATCTGAGCCCAAGTTCCTGCCCTGTGACAGTAAGGGATGCCATAGAATGGTTGGTGTTTAATCTACCTGACTCCTTGGGTGGAGGAGGACATTGAGACAGTGTCTCAGCGCTCAGGACAGCCTCTAACTCACTACCTTCCTGTCTCAGTCTCCTATATACTGGGATTAAATGTGAGTCGCCATGTCTGGCTTAAGATGCTATGCTTTTAAGTGGTTTGTTATGTTGCAAAGCAGATAGTTGGACCTGAAAGAGTTCATTATCTAGTCAGGGTGATAAACCTCAAGGCATATGAAATACCAATCAATGCATGATAGCATATAAATCTGCCTTGGGGGAGGGGCTGAGGATGCAGCTCAGTGGTAGAGCACCTGCCTAGCAGGTGTAGGCCCTGGACTCAATATCCAGTACTACAGGAAGAGGTGGTGAGGGATGCAGGTAAGGAAGAGACGTTCTTGAGCCATGATGGGGGAGATAGGATTTTAGCAGGACCTTGAAGTGCATGGATGGACAATGTACAGTGAGGCAGGCCAGGGTATCCAGGCAAGTGGAGAGGTAAAGAAGGGAAGGCCTGTGTAGGTGGCAGTCTGTATGGTTCCCCTTGACCAGAGTAGAGGGTTGCTTCCACCTTGTGACCTGGGGACTTCTGGAGGGTGTTGGTCCTCAGACAGCGTGGCACGGTCTTTACACTTTCTTTCTCCGCTTGAATGTTTGGATGCTCACAGTTCTAGGGCTCCAGGATTTGGAACACCACCTCTCATTTCACGTCTCTGTTCTCATCTGTAGAGTGGCAAACTCGGAATGTAACTACTAAGAATGATTGGGTGTGGTGATGTCTGCCTGCAATCCCCCCACGACTTTAGGAGGCAGCAGCAGAAGGAGCATGAGTTTGTGTCAGTTTGAGCTGAACAGGGGGAGCCTATCTTGAAAAAAAAATAAGAAAGAGTTCTGGCCAGGCATGGTGGCACACACCTTTAACTTCAGTATTCATTCAGGAGGCAGGGGCAGGAGGATCTCTGTGAGTTCAAGGTTAACTCGGGCTTCATAGTGAGATACTGTCTCAAAAAGAAAAAAATCTGGTCTGCCTGTCCATCATGATGAAGATTAATTTTTCCTTCTGAAACCACAAGAGTTTGTGAGTCTGGCTATCTTTATCGGACTGCGTGAAATGCTTCTGTTATCCCTTCAACCCACCAGCAGCCTTCCCCCTCTCTGTTATCACATCTTCCTCAGTGTTTCTCAGAAAACTGTTCTAAAACCCATAGTGTCGCATGGTGAGTCTCCAGACCACAGGACTGCATCCTCCTCTGGTCCCGCAGAGCCCGTCTCACCAGGCTCCTCTCTGGCCGCTCGCATCCCCCTCTCTCCGCAAGGACCTGTGTCTTCTGGCTTTTGCATCTTCTACTCCCTGTACCTCTGACGCCTTTCTCTCTGCCTCAGGCCTGACCCATCCCCTGACCCATCTGCAATCTCCAGCTGTGACGTCACCTCCCCTGGGGAGCACCTTGGAGGCCCAGGCTGTGATCCTCACCCTTACTGTTTCCCTTTGTACCTTGTGCTCCCTCTTGACTCTCAGAAAAGGTGTCTTAATTCTCTGTGCATCATCCTCGGGGCAGGAGAGGCATCTTTTGTCTCTGTATAACTCAGAGCCTCATAAGAGGCAAGTGCTTATTAAGTATCAGTCCTCCTAGGGTGGGGGATATAGCACAGTAGTAGAATCTTTGCCTAGGAAGTCCTTGATTCAATCCCCAGTATCACAGAAAAGCAGTATTTTTTATGGCTCTGTATTCCAGAAACTACTTGAAAATTGGCTTTTAGGTGACTAAAAGCTGCCCACATCACAAGGCCCTGACACTGCAAAAGAATAAAACGAAATCAGCAACAAAAATCAACCCACAGCAGGAGAGCCATCCTCTGTGAAAAGTCAAAACTTAAACACATCCACAGCCTCTTCCCGGTCTGTGCTCTCATCCTCTGCTGGGAGGCAGGACCAGTATCACCACCTTGCTTACAGAGACACTGAGCTGCAGAGAACTTAACCTGGTGGCCCAAGCTGACTAAAGATGGAAGAGGACAAGGACCAGAGTCACATGCCACCCTCCAGGCAGCTGCTGCGTCATCATCCTGCCTTATTGACTCAAAGTGCTTGTCACAGATAAACAGGACACCTCTGGATCGGGTCTGCTTTAGACAATAGCTTTCATCACCCCCCACCTAAGCCTGAGAGACATCGCCTGGCCACCTCTGGGTTTGCTCTGACCCCTTGGGTTGAAGCTGAGCAGACAGCAGGGTTGACAGATCTGAATTCAGGGACTGCAGTGAGCTGAGAAAAACCCGAGTCCTCTCCCCAACCTAGACCCACCGGGTGGCGGAGATGTTGCCCCAGGTGCTGTGGCGGTGGAACTCAGTCTCCAAGGAAACTGCCCTCTATGAGGAGTCTTTCCCCAAATTGTCTCACGTAGCCATAACAGCCAGAAGCAAGGCAGAGAGAGAAGGGACCCGGCTAAGGAAAGCCAGTGTATTGTAAACAGGATAAAAGGCATAGGGAAGCCCCACTTACCACAGGCTAATGTGTCCCCAGGTCATCAGTGAGCTGGATGCCCTACCAGCATCCCTGAGTGAGAGAAAATTCCTGATTAACCCCCTCACCTGTGTACAGGGCCAGGGCAAAGGTCTTGCTTTTTTATTTTTCTAAATGATTCCCATGGTCCTTTGGCATTCAGAGGGCCCACAGCACAGCTTCTAGGAAGAGCCCTCTCCTGACTGCAGAAATGGCCTTGGTGTCTCCTGGAGCAGGTTAGCTGTCTATATGGACTCTTAGAAGGAGTGCAAGTCTGAGGGAAGCAGGCTTGATTTAGACTTGGGGGACTGAATGAGAAATGTCAATCAGGATGCTTAAGAATAATGACTTGGGTCTGGGGAGTGGGGCTTAGGTAGAGTACTAGCATGCACAAGGCCCTGAGAGGCCCTGGGTTTGATCCCTGGCTTGGGGATGGGAGGGCACTATCCATTCATTACGTATCCTTATTGTTAGTGATTGTATCTTAATAAAGAAGGAAACAGACTCAGAGGGACTGAATAAGATATCCAAAATTGTCGATCACATGGCCTAAAGCACACTGCCTAGCATGCTAGCCCATAACCACAGGTGGCTGCTGAGTACCTAACCTGTGGCCGGCACAAATCACAAATTGAGATGTGCTGGGCTTCTCTCCCAGTTCCCCCCAGAAATCGATGCTTACCCAAAGCCTTGTTCACACCAGTGAGAGCACGGGATGGATCTATTACTGAGCTCCAGCCCTTGCTTTCTCTGATTCTTTTCTTTCTCTTTTGTATCTTCTAGAAATATAAGTATACAGCCCACATTTGCAGCTCCTGCTGCTTCTGCCAGTCAGTCTCCCCTGGCTTGGAGCACACTTTCTTTCTTAAGATCCATTTATTTTTATTTCATGTAAATGGGTGTTTTGCTTGCATGCCATATGCAAGCCTGGTATCCACAAAGGCCAGAAGAGGGCATCAGGTCCCCGGGACCTGAAGTTACTGGTTGTCAACCACCACGCCAGCACTGGGAACTGAACCCTGGTCTACTGCAAGAACTGTAGTTTCTCTTAAAATGGCTAAGCTAGTTCTCCAGCCCCACCTTTGGCTCCTTGAAGGCATAATGCTATCTGTCTTGCTCCTCTCCTGCTCCCTCCCTTTCAGCCTCGCTGAATCACAGACTTTGCCCTGAGTTCCTCAGGCAATCTCTCCAGCAGGCTCCTCTGAGATCAGGGTGGGGTGTGTGGACAATCAGAAAAGCTTTCCTGCTGAACATGAATAAGGTTTCAGGGTAAGAGCCAGAGGAGGGCAAGTGCATAAAAGTTAAGAATGGTCTTAGTGGGGCTGGCACAGGCGGCACGGGCATAGCAACCCCGCTTGCCTCTCCCTGATGCTGGTCTGCTTAGCTGCTTTAGCCGCATGGCTGCAGAGGTCCAGAGCTAACATCCTAGCAGTCCCAGGGTGGTCCAGCACGCCTCCTTCTGGGGCAACCCCCTTTTCAACACTCACGGAGACAGTCTGTGGCCCCCAAACACAACCCAAAATAAGGCAGCTGCAAGCCCCAGCTGCCCTCTTCCTCCCTTGCCCCATGCCCAGCCATCCCTCCAGGAGACAAGCTGCACTAATGGTGATAATCTCGCAGCTTTGAAGGAAGTACCCTGGACCCTGAGGCATGAGGCCCAGGAAAGAAACCCTCTGAGGAGAGGGCCAGACAGCAGCCATCTCTCAGAGGCCTCATTCTTGCTGCAGGCCATGGGGCCAACATGTCCCAACACTGTCAGGCTTCCTTGCACAAGCCAGACCTCACAGAGTGAGAGGGACACATGAGGAGGGGGACACAAAGCTCGACAGGAGGATCGGGACTCATCCATCAAGAACCGTCAAATAGCAGGGCCATTGCCTGCCCGAACGCCTTGCCTTCTTAAAGGAGCCTTCTGCGGCTTACCCACCTCCGGCACCTTTGCCTCCTGGAATCAAGCACATTCCACTAAGGGGGGGATTAGAGGGTCGGCAACCCGGACTGGCCCCCAGTCTGCTCTCCCACAGCGCTAGGACCCAACATCCCTATATCCCCACCCTCAAATGGAACTCTGGTTAGGAAGCCCAAGGCAAAATAGAAATTGATGGGGCCTTTCCGTCTGCCCCTGTTTAAAAGCAAACAGCATACTTTGAAAGGTAATCTTTTTTTTACCTTTTTTTGTTGTTATCGTTCAAATCAGGAAAGCTGAATTCTACTGTGGGTCTCCAAAACCTTGTGTATGCCAATACCTGGGCTTGGAGAAGAGGAAGAATCCCGTACAGAGGAATAGAAAGCAGAGGACCAGCTGGGACATCCTTCTCTCCCAGCCCAGCGCCTGTACCCGCTGGTCCTCCTGAAGCTTGTGGGCAGCCAGCCACAGATGCATGAATACAATTCTGTTTCATATGCTGCTTCACCTGCCCTGACTTCAGTTGCACATGGACAGCCATGGCCA
>NC_052050.1:17799811-17802311 GCF_903992535.2 Arvicola amphibius | reverse complement strand
AAAGTTTCCTAGCATTCACTAAGTACCACTCTACTGAGATAACACAGGCACATGCATGCACTCATGTGTGTGTACGCGTGCACACACACACATACAAACACACACACAAGGTCACTCTTGAGGTCTACAATTCAGTCATTTTCATTATCTCCAGAGAGCTCTATAACCACCACCACTATCCACTTCACCACCTCTTCAACACCCTGCATACCTATTCGCAGCCCTCCTCCATTCCTCCCTCCGCAAGTCCTGGGTAGCCACATCTCTAGTTTCTGTCTCTACGGGCAATGTGGATGCTGGTGAGTTGGTAGCATTAAGGATTGGCTCTATGATGTCAGTTGCCCGACACAGGCAGACACTGGAGCTGGACATGAGAGGGAGGACGAGGCTGAGTGGACTCTGGGCTCCCAGCTGACCTGAATTTTCCTGGACCTGCAGCCGGCTCAGCTCGACTCATGCTTGGAAGTTCTTTTTCTGTGGTCCTCCTCCCTTCTGCACCAAGCTGCTGTGGGCACTCTGTAGTCTCCTCAGGAACTTCTTTTGGGAATCAGTCTGGATCATTTTGCTTGAAGCTGCAAAGACAAGTGAGGTCAAGAGTATGGGCCCAGGGCATCCCCAGGCAAGGGCCCTGCCCTCAGCCAATCCCTGAACCGTGCATGATCTGATCGGGGTGGTCAGGGCATGTTGTGCGTCTGTCTCTCCACATACTCCCAAATGGGCCCTGAAATCTATTAAGAATAAGGAACAGCGCATGGCTGGGGCTGCCTTTTTAGTGGGGAAGATGTCAGAAGGCATCACCAGGTCTGAGGGGGGAGTAGCAAGACAGAACAGGAACTCAGAACTTTAACAGCAATCTGGCTTTTCTATATTTGCACAATTACTAAGGCGTAGTAGAGACCAGATTTTTGGCTGCCCACACCCCTGCCCTTTCCTCTCTCTCCTCCTCAGGTACCTGTGGCTTTTACAAAGGCAAGTTTCAGGGAGGAACACTAAACATCATGTGTTGTGTATTAGAGGGTCCTGTGCCAAAAGGGAACAATGAGACCTGCTTCATACATCAATTTACTATAAAGAAAATGAGGTCTGCAGCCAGCGAGATAGTTCATTGGGTAAAGGAACTTGCCATGTAAGCGTGGCGACCTGACCTGAATTCAATACCCAGAACTCACTTAAAGGTAGAGAGAACCAGTTCCATGAAGCTGCCCTCTGACCTTCACACGTGTGCTGTGGCATGCATGCATCATACACTCACACACTAGTACACAGAGGTGGGGAGAGGTAGGGAGGGAGAGAGGGACAGAGGGAGGGGAAAAGAGAGGAGGGAGAGGGAGAAACAGAAGAGAAATTTAAATGATAATAAGGATTAGAAATGATGGCACATGCCTTCAGTCTCATCACTTGGGAGGCAGAACCAGGCAGTTTTGGGTTCAGGCCAGTCTGGTCTACATACCAAGTTCTAAACTAGTCAGGGTTACATAGTGAGGCCCTGTCCAGAAGAAAAATGAGGAGGAAGAGGAGGAGGAGAAAGAGAAGAAGGAGGAGAAGGAGGAGGAGGAGGAGGAGGAGGAGGAGGAGGAGGAGGAGGAAGAGGAGGAGGAGGAGATGAAGAAGGAGGTGGTGACTTAGGGAAATCACAACCCTTTCTGAACTACTGCAAAACAAGTAAGATGCCTAGTAATGGACTCAGGCACACCATCCAAGACAGGAACCAAGAGTATAGCCAGGCCAGGTGCTTGTTCCAACCTGCAAGGTGGGCACAGTTGTGACCATCCCCACCTTATGGCTGAAGAAGCCATAGTAAAGAGAGGTTCCACTTCTTGTAATACCCTATTTGTTTGGAATCAGTGCATCTTGCCAGCCTGCACTGGCGGATCCCTGGACTGCACCTAGTACCTGGCTGAATTCTTTGGAAGCACTTTGTAAGGCATAGACTGTGTGTAGAAGTTAGTTATTATAAGTCGTTGATGGCTGGGGAGCAGGGTATCCCGGTCAGCAGCCTCTGAATTGACCGATGGCTGAACCCAGTCTGGGCTCCCTGCCCTGGGAGCAGGGCGGTGCCTGGAGATGGATGGCCCCATGTCCTCTCGGCCTGGTCCTGTGGAAGCCTAAGGCCACCTTCCAGTGGTACAGGACTATAGTGCATGCAGGGGTTGCTACAATGGAGGTGGGATCCAGCAGGTCCAGGCAGGTCTACTGTGCTGAGGCCCTGTGCTCTAGCTGGGACGTCCCAGAGAAGTCAGGCAAGCACGTCCTGGGCCCAGGCCCCTGCCCGGGAGGCCCCACTAATGACCCCCGTGCATTCCGGCCGGCATGGCCCGGGAATTGACTGAGGGCAGAACCATTAGCTGGAATCCTCCCAATGCTCACACATCTGAGTGGAGGGGGGGAAAGGGAAAAGTTGAAAAAGAGCTAATTATCGCTTTTATCAGAGCGGTGGGTTGATGGGTCCTGCCCGAGGGCAGCTGGAGCTGCATTAAAGATTAAACGCCAGGTGAGGGGG